>NC_056751.1:804128675-804428675 GCF_019279795.1 Protopterus annectens
CTGCTATGTGAATTTGGGATGTTCTTCGTGTTTCACTGTTGCATTCAACACATTTGGGTTATCTGCCTGCAGGTAGCCCTCAGCCGGCCTGAATAGCAGAGTCTTGGGATTTCTGTGTCTGATGCTGTTGCTTCTTCTATGACGTCAGGTCGTCAGGGGTATAAAGCATGCAGCCAATGCTATTGCATTAGTCTTTCTTGCCGTGTGGTGCCCGAAGCAGAAGCAGTTGCAAGTGCCTGTCTGCCACCTCCTGAAATTTTCATTTTTCGAGTTTCAGACCTGAAGATAAGTACCCTGTTGGGGATCCTTTTTTCTTGCTCTAACCGATGTCAGAATAATTAATAATTGTCTTGCCTGTGGAAAGCAAATACCTCAAAGAGATTTTCATTCTTACTGCATCACTAGTTTAGGCCCAGACCATGACGTCCCTCGCTGTCAGTTTTGTGCCTTGTTCAATGCCCGAACTATTCATCGTCGGGCAATTTTTGTAGCTAAATTCTTTCGCTCCCGATCTCCTTACTCCAAAATGACTTCGATAAACCATCCAACTACCAATCTTTCAAAAAAATGTAAGGATAAAGACAGAGACAGACCGCATAGGTCCAAAGCTGCCGATGACACTTCTGTTAAGCTAGTCACCATCTGCCGGTACTCGGTGAGGCACTTTTGCAGCCCCTGATACCCGCTTCTACAGATTCACAGGCCTCTACTGAGACCCATTCGGTGTCCAGTATGCCACGAGATGCTTCTTTGACTATGGAACCTGCAGATGTCTCTACCTTGGATGGGTCTGGAGCCGCTGTGCAGGCACTGGCTTCTGAGGGTGTATTCAGGCCTTCCAATTTTCATATTAAACCAACGACTTCATTTCAAAACAAAAATACTGAATTTCTCAGGCCTAAATTTCACACTACGCCTAGGAAACCGACAACCAAAGCACATTCTCAGGCCCACATGCCACAAAAAAAAATGCTTAGAATGGCTGAGGACCTCATTGATTTAATTAGGGGAAGTCGGCCTTCCCCCCTCAAAAAGACCAAGAACTGATTTTTCTTCTGATTCTTCTGATCAGGAATCTGTTAACTCTGATCCTTCTAATTACCAGGACATACCCTTATCTACCTATGAGGATTCTGATGCAGGGGACTCCATTCCCTCTGCTTCCCCTCCAGAAGATTTTTCCTCTGGTGAAACCCTGCATATCCTTAGATGCATTTCAGCTGGGAGAGTCAGGACTACTCCCAGTCCAAAAAAAGACCCGGGGAATTTTTAAGCTTGCCTCAGCACAGGCCTCTAGCTATCCCTCCTGTTCTGGAAATTGTAGATGATGTTTTCTTAGAATCCAGCCTTACCTGTGATACTTTGCCTCCAGCTCCCATGAAACCTGACATGTACTATAGAGTGCCTGACTCACACAAATTCCTTTTTAAGAATCCTACTGTGGATCCAGAGACCATTTCCCAGGGACCTAAAGGCATTAAGGCTACTACTGCCAAATATCCTACCCCTTTGGACAGGGATTCTAGGGCTTTAGACAGATGGGGTAAAAAGGTGTACACCTCTGCTACTCTTGCCGTTAGGGCTTTAAATTGCCAGTTTCATATGTTAAAGTATCAGCAGCATATTATGGAGCTAATTAAACAAAAAATGTTGTTGATTCCTGACTGTGCAGAACACAAAGATTTACAAGAGTTAATGCATTCTGCTAACCACGTTGGTAAACATACTTTGCAATGTGGGTTTGATGCTTTAGAAGCATCTTGCAGGGCTGCTGTCACTGGGTCTGTTCTTAGAAAGCATGTTTGGCTTAAGAAACAGAACTTGCCAGATTATGTCAAAGCAAAATTACTAGATGCACCATTAAATCAAGAGCGCCTGTTTGGCAATAAAGCAGAAGAAGTCCTCAAAAAGATGGCAGAGAAAGCTAAATCTTTGCAAATTGTTAAAGATTTCTTACAAGTACAGCCACCTAGATTCAGTAGGCATTGGCCTTCAAAAAACTGGTCTTTTCCAGTCCCTTCCAGGCCTTCTTAATCCAAGACCAGGGGCAGCAGACCACCAAGACTTCAGTCTCAGGTTATGCACAGATCTAAGCAATGGAGTGCTCCCACATCCAAAACAGGGAGTAGCAAGCCACCATCCTATGATAAAATTGCACAATGACTTATCCTTAACTCCTCCAAGCCTTGCCCAAGTACTTGCACCTTTAGGAGGGAAACTTGCCCTGCATGCCAAAAACTGGAAATACATTACCCAAGACAAATGGGTCTTAAACATTGTTTCCCAGGGATACAGATTCCACTTCCACTCACTCCCAACCCTTAGCTGATGGCCAGACCTCCTCCCAAACCAGTGGGCAGAGGCCCAGAAGCAAGTACTTTCTCTTCTCAGTATCAAGGCTATTCAACCTGTCCCAGCAGAACAAAGGGGACAAGGCTTTTATTCCAGACTGTTTCTGGTTCCCAGAAAAGAAAACTCTTGGTGTCCTATCCTAGACCTGTCTGTTCTCAACACCTTTCTGGTGGTTCTAACATTCAAAATGCTAACTCTCCAGCAGCTGCTTCCTATGCTAGCCAAGGACTCCTGGATAGCAACCCTTGACTTAAAAGAAGCTTATCTGCACATCTCCATAAGGGAATCTTGCAGGAAATTCCTACGCTTCAGAGCAGGCTCTATGCACTATCTGTTTTACTGTGCCCAGGGTATTCACAAAGTGCCTAGCTCCAGCCATTGCATATTGCATGCAGAGAAGAATTCAAATTTACCCATACTTGGATGATTGCCTGATTCAGGCAGACAGCCAGGAATTGCTACTTCAGCACCTGGCATTCATTAAGAGACTTTTAACTTCACTGGGGTACACCATCAATGAAAAGAAATCACAGCTGGTACCCGGCCAACAGATTGTATTCCTGGGAGCAAGCTTGAATACAACTTCCCAGATGGCACTCCTCACTCCAGAGAAACAAATTTATTTGACAAACTACTTCAATCTACTGGCCACCAAAACCCGGCTATCTGCAAATAAATACTGCAAGCCCTAGGGTTCATGGCCTACAAATTCCATATGCAAGACTGCATATGAGGAAACTTCAGTGGTACCTAAAAAGTCTCTGGTGTCAACATTCTCAGGACCTGGAAACAATGATTCCTATCATTCCTTGCCTAAGGACAGAGTTCCTTTGGTGGGCAGAGGCCTGCAACCACAAGGGACTCCCTTTCACTTTACCCCCTGCCATCCAAACCCGAATAACAGACGCATCAGACTATGCATAGGGGGCTCACATCGCAGGGCAGTACATTCATGGCAAATGGAACCCAAAGCAAATGCACCTGCATGTCAATCAAAAAGAAATGTTAGCTGTACAGAATACTCTGACAGCCTTCAAAGGCCTTATTCTTCCAAGGACAACTATTGGTAAAGACAGACAACACCACAGTTATGTGGTACATAAACAAGCAGGGGGGAATCCATTCCTACCCATTCTGCAGACCAGCCATGGCTCTGTGGAACACAGCCTTCAGCAGCCAAGTGCACCTACAAGCTCAATTTCTGCCAGGCAAACTAAATTCATAGGCAGAAGACTTAAACAGAAATCTCACGTACCCACACAAGTGGAAACTGAAACCCAAAATATTCAAGCTTTTGAGGAACAGGTGGGGGACACCAGAGGTGGACCTTTTTGCTTCCCCCTCAGAACTATCAATTGAGCAAATATTGCACCAGAATTCCCCACAGCCAAGCTTGGAAAGTGGATGCCCTGTCCTTTACCTGGGAAAGCCTCTCAGTTTATGCCTTTCCCCCTCTGCCCCTCCTCTTGAAGGTTCTACTAAAGATCAAACAGGACAAGACAAGGACAATCCTGATTGTACCAGACTGGCCATGCTGGCACTGGTACCCTCTTTTGCGCAGTCTGACAGTGCTACAACCATGGCACCTGCCTCAGACTCCTTCCCTGCTGTCCCAGCAGGCGAGCCAGATTCTGCACCCTCAACTACAGACTCTGAACCTTGCAGCCTGGCTAATCCCCTGAACTCATCACCAGCAACCCTCAGTAAGCAGGTGCTGGATGTCATTCTTCAGGCAAGGAGGTCTAGTACTAGAAAATCCTATTCAGAAAAGTGGAAAAGATACTGTTCCTGGAGCCAGTCTAAGAGAATAGACACAACTGTACCCAGCTTACCTCATATACTCGATTACTTAACAGAAATGCTCCACAAAGGCCTATCCTTCTCTTCAATTAAGATTCATGCCTCTGCCATCTCTGCTCATTATAATACGGAGCCACCCCTCTTCTCTCATCCTCTGGTAAAACAGTTCCTGAGAGGAGCCAAAATTTTAAACCCCCCCAGGAGAGCTCCCACTCCAGCCTGGAACCTTAACTTTGTATTGGAAAAGCACACACTTCCACCTTTGAACCTGCTGCTACAACAGAGTTAAAATTCCTCTCATGGAAAACAGCTTTACTTCTAGCCATCACTTCAGCAAGAAGAGTATCTGAACTGCAGGCCCTTATGGCAGTAGAACCCTTCATTATTTTCCATGCGGACAGGGTTTCCCTCAGGACTAACCCATCTTTTATGCCCAAGGTGGTGTCTAGTGTGGCTTTGAACCAGTCCATTCATTTGCCAGCTTTATTCCCTAATCCGCAGAATAAATGGGAAAGGATCCTACATTCCATGGATGTTCACAGACAGCTTAGGTTCTATCTGAACAGGACTAAGCCTCTCAGAAAATCTGACCAGCTGCTAGTCAGCTTTGCTGCAGGGGCAGAGGGCAAGGGCATTTCAAAGCAAACCATTTTTAAATGGACACTGCATCCATTTCTGCTACAAACACCATGGGAAATCTACTCCACAGGGGATCAGAAGACATTCCACTAGGGCTACATCTACCTCTACAGCATTTCTCAGGGGAGTCCCCACCAGGGACATCCTGGAAGCTGCAACCTGGAGCCCTGTACACACTTTCACCAAGCATTACCACTTGCCTATTTTTTCTAAATCCAGAGCTGGATTTGCCACAGCAGTCTTACAGGGCCTGATTGCCAGCCCTTATGCTTCTTAACTACCTCCACCCTTCCTTAGCTTTGGGAATCAACCCAAATGTGATGACTGCAACAGTGAAACACGAAGAACATAGTACAGTTGTGTACACTTACCATAAATGTAGTTGTTCGAATGTATTCAATGTTGCAGTCCTGGTTACCCTCCCTCCATCCCCCTGACTTCTCTTTGCTTTTACCTATCCTTTTTGGTTTGGCATATCTTATACCATGTGTATTTGCTTTTTGCTGGGGGTGTTCCATACCATATAATTACTTCCTATATTGGGGGGCACCTGACATCTGGGGCAAGAAAAAATTATGTAATGGCGTTGGCTGCATGTTTTATACTCCTGATGACCTGACGTCATGGAAGAAGTGACAGCATCCGATGCAGAAATCCCTAGACTCTGGTATTCAGGCTCGCTGAGGGCTACCTGCAGGCAGCTAACCCAAATGTGATGACTGCAACAGTGAATACACTTGAACATCTACATTTATGGTAAGTGTACACAGCTGTACTATGTCTAGGTCATAGTCAGATCTTTAGCCCTCCATACTACAAAACTAGGCTCTTTTTAAACCTGTTTGTTCTTTTTTGGTGGTAGCATACTTCCAGTGACTGTAATTGTCATTTTTAAAGAGAAATATGTGACTTTTTTTAGTTATGCAAGACGTATACATTCTGAATTTATCTTAAATTGCACAATATGAACGGATGTTACAGTTCTTCCTTTTAGATAAACTAAATATATTGCACCTTTAAAAACTGTTGCTTTATTACAAGTCTACATTTGCTTAGTTTATTGGTGGTTAACATCTCTGTTTCACAGTCTCATGGTCCTGGGATGAGTCTTGATTTCTGGTCATTGTCTGTGTGGAGTTTACATGTTCTCTATCTCACTGCATTGCTTTATTCTGGGTACACTGGTGTCCTCCCACCTTCCAAAAGCATGGTGGTTCATTGCTACTCTAAAGTTTCCATGCGTATTCCATTTATTCTTGCCCTTATGTTGTCTCAGATTATAGCTAAAAAGGGTCTATAATCATCAGGTCACATGACAACTTAACAAATGAATGAGTAACTGTAATTTAAAATCCTTTTCCGCCTGTTTCATAACCTCTACCGACTATCTCCATGGATAGTCTTATCACGACATGTTCTTGTAGTCCAGACTTGTAGTCTAGTCCACGGGCCCAGGGCTCTCTCAATGAAGAAGATCTTTTGCAGAATCAGGGGAAGATCTTTTGTAGAACCAGGGAGAAGTTTGTCCGTATATTATGCTGCCTAGTTTCCTTCTCCCCATATTTCCTGTTCACAGCAATTTTAGATCTGCGTAACAAGATCTTGTGCACATTTCTTGCACCATTTCAGTCGTCTGGTTTATTGTGACAATGGTCTGTCTCCCTACTTTCCCATCCTGTCCTTTACCATTCACCCTGATGGTGGCTTTCTTTTTGATTGCTTCCAGAATCCTGATGTCCCTGTACAACACCTGGAAGTGCACACAATGTTATTGTTGTGTCCTGAGTAGGTCTTCGTGGAGTGTGAGTGTTACCTACTTTCTTCTGAATTCTGATCCCCTGAAGGTAACACTCCAGCATTGGTTTGGTTGCTGCCACTGCCCTGTCTCTCTGCTGCTGGTTGTCCAGTCTGGGTGTGATCAACAGCCCAAACTTCTTTTTCTGCTCTTTTGGCATCAGTTAAGTCTCTTCTAATGGCACTTTTCGGATCTGCCATGGTCCTAGTATAGTACTTTACATTTATCTATATTGAACTGTAACTGCCACATTTCATCCTCCATGACATGTTTTACAAATCCTTCATTAGACTTTTTTTATCCCCAATTACTACTGCTAACTTTATGCTATCAGTAAAGAGGCTAATATTATTTCCCATTTGGTATATCTGGTATGAGCACACTGAAACGTTCAGGATTTAAGACTAAATCACTAATCACTTTTCTTATTCTTGTCTCCACTCCTTTTGCAATAATGCCCTGTGTCCTACCCTTTAGTCACACAGTAATTCTGTTTGTTAGTCCTGATCTTACCTCCAACCCAACATTATTCCTTGCAATAATCCATGTAGGACTAAGTCAAATACATTGGTGAAGTCTAGGTAGACCGCATCTACCAGTGTTGACCTGCCATTTTCTCCTGTAATCCAGTCATAAAATTGAATAATCTTTGAGTGACACCTCTTCTTACCACAGTCCATGCTGTTTGCTTTCCTGGAGATTATTTTCATAAAATAATTTTTTCCTAAAATATTATTTCCATGGCTTTTCCTGACACTGTAATCAAGTTAACAATCTTGGTGTGCCCTGGAATAATTTTTCTGCTTCTCCCCAAACAGGGATACCACACTTGCTGTCTTCTATTCCTCAAAACACTTTCACAGTGACCACAAGATCCATTAAAAGTCTCTATCAGGGAATCTGCCAGTACATTTGCTAGATTTGTGAGGACTTTGGGAGGCAGGATATCTACTTTCTGTGCCTTACGCTCTGTTTAGGCACTGAGTTTCCTCCCATTCTTGTCTTCTCTGTTCTGCTGTCTCTCCACTTCTCCCCTCTTTGTCACACCACACTGCTCATTATGGCGCCTAAGTAATCATTTAGTACTTCTGTTTCCCCTATTCTATATGATCTCCCTCTTATCTTTTCTCAGCCTGGTTTGGTCTTTTCCTCCCTTCCTTCTTTGTTCTGTGATCTTATGTAAGCCTTTTCCACCCCTTCTTGACCCATCTCTGAACAGTCTTTCACCATCTGTCTTTGTTGCCCTCACATTGCTTATTGCTGCTCTGTTTGCATCCTTGTCGCCCTCACATTCCTTGTTTCTGCTCTGTTTGCATCCTTGTCGCCCTCACATTCCTTGTTTCTGCTCTGTTTGCATCCTTGTCGCCCTCACATTCCTTGTTTCTGCTCTGTTTGCATCCTTGTCGCCCTCGCATTCCTTGTTTCTGCTCTGTTTGCATCCTTGTCGCCCTCGCATTCCTTGTTTCTGCTCTGTTTGCATCCTTGTCGCCCTCGCATTCCTTGTTTCTGCTCTGTTTGCATCCTTGTCGCCCTCACATTCCTTGTTTCTGCTCTGTTTGCATCCTTGTCGCCCTCACATTCCTTGTTTCTGCTCTGTTTGCATCCTTGTACTGTACATTCTCTACCTCTTCACACCCTTCCTTCACCACACATATATGCAGTGGCTTATGAGCCAATTGTTAGACTCACCTTCCTGTGCAGATGTGTTGGCCTTCTCTTCTTTTTTTCCCTCTCTGCCTGTTCCTCATATTGTTATCCAAAGTATTGAGTAATGCATTCCTGACCCATTTGCATGGCTTGTTTACTCTACCCAATTGTCTCCAATTCACCACCTTATCTTTGATACTTGTACCGGTCTCCTAAAATCCACTGCCTTCTTTGTTATTGTTTATTTCCTTGTATTCACTAAATAAAACCACCTTGTGGCATAATCACTGTTGGTTATGAGCACATTTCACCTGAACATTCCTAATCACTTTGGCCATGTTTTGATCACTTCTAGAATTTTCACCTTTCTAATGTATTCCTACAGCAATTGGCTGAACCCCATATGGGCCAAGACCACAGTCCTCACCCACTGTTTCTCTCTAGCATGGAGCTTGAAATGTCAGTCTCCTGCCATTTTCAGATCCCCCATGACTGCAGCCCTCTTCTTCGTACTACATTCCTTTATTCTCGTCTCCATTCTTTCATCCTCTTCTTGTGGTATGTCTAGGACCAATACACATCAATTTACCAAAAAAACGTATTGCTTGTGATTAATCAACTTAGATGTCCTTCCATTTCACTCTTGCAATATTCTTAACATGTGGGACATCCCCTGCTAAGTGTGGCCCGACATCCGTCCAGTATAATAAAGCCTTTAAGTTGTTATTGAAATGCTATATATTGCATGTTTACTCCCTGCACAAGGCATAGGTCCTAAAGGTGACGTCTGGATGTATCATCCTATTGCATGTCATTAATCAACATGGTTCTTACCATGGATACTGTTGCTGTCCACTGCCTTACCTCCTTCGTGGAGTGGAGATGCTCCTTATTTATTACTTCATGTTTGCTCCCACTAGTTTTGTAGGTCACTATTTTTCCTGTGTCCGTCGTTATCTTGTTACTCCTTCACAGCCTGCACTTTTGTGCCCCACTTGTCTCACTACATCTTGTCACTAGGTAATGTTTCTGTAATACCAGCCATTTACATCCCCCTTCTGTTCACTGCCTGCAGGCCTTCATTTTTCTACCCAGCTTCCTTTGCATTTCATAGTAGCGAAACCGATTAATGTCTAATTCAGCCTGTAGTCCTCAGTCACTACTTTAACTGTTATGACTGTCCTTGTTTTCTTCTTATTTAAGCCTGAATACCTATACCTTCTGTTGCACCTGTGACACCCCCTCTCCTTTACCTTTAATTTAAAGGTACAGTCCTTAAGTTGTACTTTTCCAGCACAGCTTTTGGAACTTCTGTAACACCTGTGTTAAGATGACCTGGCCTATGAGTCAATTTTTCCACAGGTCCAGCATCGTACAGAAGATTAAAAGTAGTGTTTTGCACCATTTGTTTCATTTTTTAGATATCCTTATATTTTGAACATCTTATTTTCTGTGTTTCTTTCACCCATTTTACTGTTGTATAATAACATCAAGTTAGTGTATTGGACTGCCATCCTTTCTGTTGCCACACATTGTAATTTGTCCCCATTTATGATGGTAAACACATACCTAGACTGCTTTTTCTTTGGACCTGACATGTCACATTAGTGTCCTTAGCTTTCTAGACTCATAATGGCTTTCCTTTCCTAACATCATTTACCACTTCTTAAGAACTCATTTCTTTGTTATTGGCAATAGTACACAAGCTAGAAGATTTGACCTGATGTAAAAGTCTGTATGTAATGTGCACCTGTTCCTAGGAAGAGAATCCAGAAAATGAATTGCCATCCAGACTGTGGTTAGCCCAGCTATAATCTGCTTATTTCATGGTTCTTTCCTGGAATAAATTGTTCCAGGTAAATAGACTCAGCTGTTTTGTTTTGCTTTGTTGATGACGGTAGAATTTTCTGCATAAACAAAACATCCAGGCTGGCATTCCCAAGGCTGTTATCATCGGAACTTAGACAGTTCATAGGTCCTTATACTAAATAATGACCTTTTCAATGATGTGTACTGCTTGAAGGTAAGTTTGCCTTTAAATAGAAATAACTTTTTTTGTAGAAGTGTGTCTTCTTGGTGTGTTTATTGGTATTTTGTGCAAGAAATGCCTCTTTGATTTTATTTAATATTTGGAGATTGAGTGGCTGGGAGTGACGTTGCCGAATTGCAGGAATTTCAGCAAGTATAACACACAATTACTACTCAATGGCCAGTGAAGGATGGATGTTGAAAGCAGTGAGTATGTTGACCAGCAAGCCTAATATTGCATTTTTTTTTACTAACCCTGTTAACTAAGATGTTTTAGGAAGATTATCTTTGGACAATGCAACAGTTTTCAAGATACATTGGAGGAGTTTTCATTGCTCCATACCTGTGCAACATGCATGTTCATTTCAGGACAGATTACTGATATAATGTCTTCACTGACATCTAGTTTATTCTACTGATAAACATCTTAAAACATTATTTTGGTGATGGGAATTTCATAGTTTGATGTTAATGACAAAGATGCTAATAATAATAATAATAATAATAATAATAATAATAACAATAACAATAACAATAACAATATACATGAATACCCTCCAAGAAAGCCTGACACAGAGTAATAACTGGTATGAGAGCTGTGATCTGAAACTCAGCATCAAATAATACATTATAGTATCATTCGGGGAAACAGCTACACCTGGAAACTACCATATTGATAACACACCCCTACAAGTAGATCCAGTAGTCAGGGATTTAGGAACGTACATAGACAGTAACCTGGGATTTGACCATCATGCGCCTATGGTAGTAAGGAAACCATTATATGTTGTGCAACTTCTAAACAAGGTATTTCATCTGAGTCCAAGGATGCCGTTGTTCCTCTGTAGTCAACCAACATCAGTCCAGTCATTGAGTACATTACTACATGTACCTGGCCAGGTCTCTACAACAACTGGAACATCCTTATATGTTCTCAGAAAAAGAATAAAGGGCATTAACAAGATGTCATGTATGGACCACCTCAAAGCCCTATCCCTGTACTCTGTCTCCTAAAGACTGCTGAGAGGTAATTACTGCTTGGCCTACAAAGCATCCTCTGAGCCCACTCTGATGGAGCTGCTACACATTAGCAAAAAAAAAAAAAACATCAGAATTACCAAATCTAGGGGCCTAAACCTAGTCTGAGGCATAAATAGGATATGTTGGAGGGACAGTTATGTGTCACAGAAACCACCCCTACTTTGGAACAGGCTTCCTGTCTGTGTGGAGCAGAGTTCTACACTAACCCAATTAAAGTCTACCTTGGACAGTTGGATGGGGAATTGGAAATTTACCCCTGATCTTGCATGTATGCCTCTAATAGATAGAGGGAGCCTATAAATGCTAGATCACCCATGTCTAAGCCTACATATAACCTTTAAAATAAACTTTGGTAACAAAAATTATCAGATGTATTTGGGAAGCATGGCCAGGCTTATAAAGGCCCTTGTAGTTGCACCTGTAAAACTATGAACTCAAAGGACTCTGACTCATTATCAGCATTATAACATTTAATATTCTGAATGACTTTAGTGTTCTTTATAATTAGAAATACCTGTGCAAGGAAATGTATGTGCTGCCAAGCTATTTCCAATTGAGGTTTTCCTTTTAGATGTTTTATGTGCCCTACCTGTGCTACAAGCAGACTGTTTAGGCTATGCTGTGCATTTAGCCTGAGCAGATCTCACTGACCTCATTAGAAACCTCTAAGGCATTAACCTTAGTGTTAGAATGAGGAATAACGTCAGCAATCACACTGCTTGCATTAGCATAAAATGCAGCGGTGAGTTTTCTAATGTTAATGTCTGTCACTTCCAATGCATCCTGCATTATAATCAGATAGTGCAAGTAGAAACTTGTTAGTTTTATCCTTATAAATGCCACTGTCTGCAGGTATCTCCTGCAGTACAAGCACTAAAAGTTTTTTTTAGTCATTTTAAGCTCCTGTCGCACAAAGCTGCCATCTTAAAAATAATAACTCATCACTGACTTAATGCTTTATTAGGCACTTCTCAATGCTGTGCGGAATGTGACATATTGGCATCCAGGCATGTTAATTAATATATCATTGAACTCAGTGATCAGTATTTCCTTAGTGGAAAAAATCACAGTTTGGTGTTTTACAGTCTAGTTTTCATTGTTTTCGTCAGCCAGTTTCCATTATTATGCAGTATCTGATCGCTGTTATTGATGAGCAAGCAAATGCTAATATATATTCCTGTACTGGGACATTTTGGAATTTCAGTGTTTTACATGCTAGGTGTGCCCAGGTTTGTGTGGAAATTTCCATGTAAGAAGGAATCCTTTGTTTCACACTCAACTATAACAATATGTAGTTTCCCACTAATCAACATTTGATGTGTTATAGACTGTCCTCCTTCATCTTCAGGCAGTTCCTATCAATCACTGCAATTTTCCATGTAACTAGTTTGCCTTGACCCATCTTCCCATGTATTTATGTATATATCTATTTTTTACTTATTTACTGCGGAGAAAATAATATTTTGCTATTTTACAGTTTTCCACAGGTCTTCCACAGTTATTTTTCTATCAATATACTACTGTATTGTTTTAAAATATTTTCCCTCATGGGAAATTTTGTATGCAATCAGAAAACTTTTTTTCTCACTTTTAGTCGGAAATATATTGGTTTCTCCCGATATTAAAAAACAGCTTCTGTTTTGTTTTGCCTGCATTGTCTCTTTAGACAATTCCCAGTACCATACAGATATTAGCATGTAGCTTTTATTCCATTCAGATGTAGAAATATTTTACTCTCCCCAGTGGAAATCACATCACAGCCTTTGTAATATACTCTTTTACCTTGTGCCTCTTCAGGTAGTTCCCATTACTACCGAGATACTGTGACTTGAAAAATATTATGTCTCATCTGCATATCAAATTCAATATATTGAAACAGTGGTAGCCTAACGATTCCGTCTAAACAGTCAAGTGGATAACCAGGCTAGCCATTCCAAACTATCCAGGGAATATGTAAACACTATCCTTTTTCCATCTCAGTCATCCTGCTTTTCCTGGTCATCTTCAGTTTCCACTGAACTTAAAGAGTCAGCAGACTCAGTGATGACCTGTGTCTTTTTCTTTGTTTGATCTGGTATTTTAATAACTCTTTCAATTTTACCATTGGCAACTGTTCATTACATTCCCATTGGAAAAATACTTTCAAGACTGTGAAAAGTCATTTTGTACTTCATTTTTTGTATTCCTGCTTCTGTACCTTTGAAACCTGTAATGTTTGTTGCAGCTTGATTCCCTGAAAGTCACAATCTGTAAAAAAAGGTCTTCTTTTCATCATGTCTAGTTTCTATTTGCCATAATTGCTTCAACAGCGGTTCCTTTCTATACCATAAAACAGATTGAATCAAATTAGTCTGCTTTATGTACTTTGGTTCTGACGTAACTAAAGCAACTCATAAGGTTTCTTTTCCCACTAGTTCTGTGGTAAATCCAATCCATGAGCAATCTTAGTTGTAACAAAGTCCAAACTAAGTACCCTATTTTCACCTTACAAAATGCCAGTCTGTTTCAGGCTTCTCTTTTTAGCTCAGTCCTTCTCTGAAACCAGTTGTTGTTTAAAGCAGACAATTTGGACATTTCGACTGCATTCTCTAGAAATTCACCTGATCTTTATTTCAAGGGCTGCATGACTTTCTACACTTGTGCAGAAACTGAGAAGCTTCTACTTCATTAATGTCCATTGTGGTGCAGATTCCAACATAATACCAGATAAAAGTCTTAACCTTCAATTAAATAATTAATTTCTATAATCCAAAACTGCTCCAGCATCTCTGGCAACAAGTCATGTTACCACCTTTTTCCTTTATCGTAGCTTTCAGACCAGGCTGCAAGCATGCAGTAAACCACATTTTCCTTTTTACCTCCAAAACCACTCTGTCTTCATTTGTTAAAGAAATCCATTCATTGCAACTTTAATACATTAATAGTGGTAAACTCACCTCAAAAAGTAACCCTGTACCAATTAATAATACTAAATTATATCTAAAGAAATAGAGCAACCAGGAGACATGCCAAACCATGTGAAGCACTGTGAAATCTCTCAGTTGTCTGTAGTATTATTTTTTTATACAATCAGTACATCCTTACACAAAAAATGTATTGTTTCCCTCATGTAAAGTACAACTTTTGATGCTCTACTATCTAGCCCCCAAGCATTTTATTATACATTTCTTATTACTTTGTAGTCATTGTTGTATAATCAGAAAGACTCTCTCCCAGTCACAGACAGAAAATATTTTGCTTCTCCTGTGAAAAGCAATCTTTGGTATTGACTTTCTTTGTCCCATTTGCTGTAGTTAGCCTCTGGGTATGACAGAAGAAAAAACAGAATTAATACTTAAGTGGAAAGTGCATTAACTCTACTGTCAGAATTAAGTGATCTAGCCTCTTGCAAACAAATTTTAAATGCATAAGACCTGTAAAGAAAGTCATCGTAAAATAATGCGCCATTCCTTTCAGTGGTCCGGTCCAAAATTATGATGACTGGCTGTAAGCAGTGACACCAGTGTAATCCAAACAACTGTTATAGGTTCACATGGTCACAAGTAAGCACTGGGCTAGCTGCCCTTGTGGGCCATTTTACGCCTAGCCAATTTCCCTTTTTTGTGCTCAAATTAACCTTTTCCATTTGGTTAGAGATTGGCATTACCCATCTTATAGTTGATAATTATATATTCATCCTACTCAAAATAATTGATACCATAGGTAATTTGAGGGGGGCCCATGCATTGAATAAAGCATTTAGGAGCTGTTTCTGTCCATTAGTAGTACAGAGGGTAGTCCTGGGGTGAATTTTCTGTTTCCCATCCGTAAATCCAAGTTACAGTTGAATATGAGCATGGTTGAACTTTGTTTTATGTGAATGGGGGAATCTGTTTCAGAGCAGTTGTATCCATTGAGAAATATACCTCTCCCTCCAATCTGTTCTGCTGATGTTGCAGAAGAGGTTTATATCCCTAGACCAAGACTTGCTGATGCCGTTTAACTTGCTGTTGTGCAGTAAATCCATCAGTATTGGGTCAGAGGATACTGTGTATACCAGACACAGGTGAACTCTTTGCAGTCTGTAGAATGCTGAGTATGAAAAGGCTTTGAGTTGGTCCATGTAGAACATGTTGTTTAGGTCTTGTATCCTTTTAGTAAGATCTTGATGATTGGATGGGAAATATGAATTTCACCCCAGGGATCACTTCTGTGGCTCTGCTCAACAGGGGCACAGGAAAATAATTTTCTTGGGTGGCGAAAGCCAGGGTACATTTTTGGCTAGGCTTATATAGGCCCTAGGGCCAATAGCCTAGTACCTACCTATGAACCTATGAACCTATATCTCTGTGAGTGTTCCACTTGATGTGTGTATCTGGATAGATGCATGCCAAAGGGGGCATTATATTGAATTACTGGCCTAATAACGGCTGAGTTAAGGGGGGCAATGATATCCCTAGATCTAGACACTATCCATTTGTTGATAAGCTGTGCAATCTAGAAAGATTTTCTTACAGCAGTGGACACATGGTCAAAAAGTAGGTCATTCTCCACATAACTTCCCAGATTCTGAATAATTGGGTGTATTCTGAAATGATACAATAATCCATTGTTTGGCATTTAGTTTTAGTCCATTTTTGCACCAGTTATTTATTTGGGACAAACAATAACTCAGTCAGCCAGAACCCTTTGGTATTGGCTTTTACTTCAGAAAAGTAAATGCCAAACAGGAAAGGTCCCAGGACAGAACCCTGGGAGACTCAACTGCTGACTGGTCTCTTTTTGGAGGTAACTTCTCCTATTTTGATTTCCTACATCTTATCTGTTAGCCAGTTTTTCTACTATGCCTGAGTGGGGAATTAGGTCAAAAGCTTTGGCCTTGTTGAGGTATGTGGTGTGCACTGTTATGCCTTCATTTATTGCTTGGTGACCTTTTCAAAAAAATCCACAAGGTCGAGTAAGCATGACATCCCCTTGTTGAATCCAGAAAGTAAGATGGGTCCATTGTTTGGAAGTTTCTTATGTTCTAATTGATTAGTTTCATGGTAAGTCTTTCTATGGCTTTGCACATAAGGCTGATCAGACTTATGGGTCTGTAATTGTTTGAATCAGTGGAAGGTCGTCCCTTATGTTGGGCAATGACAGCAGCTGCTCTCCATTCACTTGGTACAAAACCTGTATAGAGACTAAAAATTGAACAGTGTTAGGGGTGTGGTAAATCAGGCTTCATGCTATTTAAGGTACTGTCAGGAATATTGTCAAGACCCTTCAATACAGTATTTTTAGCTAATAGGTTCATAGTTTTATAGGTGTTTACTAGGCTAACAACCACAAGGGCCTTTTTAAGCTTAGCCTTGCATCCCAAATCTCTGACAAGTTCTGTTACCCTTGATAAGTGTAAGCAGGGATTTGGGATATGAAACCTTTACAAGCAGGGGCCTGGTAGATGAACCATTTACAGGTTGCCTGTGTCCATTAGAGACATAGGTGCCAAACAAGGGATGAATTTCATGTTCTCCATCCAATTGTCCAAGTTGCACTTGAATTGAGTTAGGGAAGGAACTCTGCTTTACATGGATGGAGAGCCTGCTCCATAGACAGGGTAGTCTCTGGGATACATACCTGTCTCTTCAGCAGGTCCTAATTATATCACAAGCAAGGTTTAAGTCTTTAGAATGGGTAATTCTGGTGCTGTTTGTTTTGTGGATATGCAGGAGGTCCATCAGCATGGGGTCTGACAATGCACTGTATGCCAGGCTTAGATCTTCCCTTAAAAGCCTGTAGGAGACAGTGTACAGGGATAGGGCCTTGAGGCGGTCTGCATAGGACATTTTACTTATGCTCTTTATTTTTTTAGTGAGGAACCTCTATGGACATTCCAATTGTTGGATATGCCTGCTTAGGTACATAACAAAGGGGGCATTGTACTCAGTGATAGGTCTGATGAATGCCAAATACAGTGGAACAATGATTTCCTTGGACTTAGATGCCATACCGTTGTTTATAAGTTGCACAACATAGAATGATTTCCTCACCATTGTAGACATGTGTTGGTCAAAGGCTAGGTTACTCTTTATGTGTGTCCCTAAGTCCATGACTACTGGGTCATCTCTAAGGAGTGTGTTGTCAATATGATAGTTACCAGGGGTGGATGACTTCCCAAAGGATAGTATTATGCATTTCTTGGCATTTAGTTTTAGTCCTTGGCTCTAACACCAGTTGTTTGTCTGTGTCAGCCCCTCCTGGAGAACATTTATGTCAGTGTGGCAGTCAATGACAGCTCCTAATTTGCAGTCATCTGCAGATTTTGTCAGCCAGAGACCTCTGACATTGGCCTTGATTTCAGAGAAGTAAGTGACAAAAAGGAGCTGTCCAGGAACTGATCCATGAGGGACTCCACTTGTGATTGGTCTTTTGTAGAGGTGGACTCCCCAATTCTAACTTACTGGGTCCTGTCTGTGAGCCAGTTGGCTATCCACCGGATGACATACCAGTTTGTCAGCAATGCCTGAGTGAGATATCATGTCAAATGCCTTGGCCAGGTCAAGGTAGGCAGTGTGAATCATATAATGATAGCACTACTAGGACTTGGTATTTTGTGGTAGCTAGAGGTAAGCCAGTTTCAGGTATATCTTGAGGGATGGATGGAAGGGAAAGATGGGTAAAGTTAGAGCTAGATTTATTGTTTTTTTTATCTGTCATGTCACATAACATTATGGGATGGAAGTTACTATGTGGCAGGGTATGAAGGGTGACTGACTATTAATTACCAGCAGGCAGGCTCAGGGTATGAAGGGTGACTGCCTGTTAATTACCAGCAGGCAGGCCCAGGGTATGAAGGGTGACTGCCTGTTAATTACCAGCAGGCAGTCTCAGGGTATGAAGTGTGACTGCCTGTTAATTACCATCAGGCAGGCTCAGGGTATGAAGGGTGACTGCCTGTTAATTACCAGCAGGCAGGCTCAGGATATGAAGGGTGACTGCCTGTTAATTACCAGCAGGCAGGCTCAGGGTATGAAGGGTGACTGCCTGTTAATTACCAGCAGGCAGGCTCAGTTTCAGTCTCAGGTTACACTATTACCAGCAGGCAGTTCAGTTTCAGTCTCAGGTTACACTATTACCGGCAGGCAGGCTCAGTTGCAGTCTCAGGTTACACTATTTGTTTATGATGAGGTCAAACTAATTTTCTGTGACTTTAGTTATGCTAGCAACATTCTTTACTCTGAACATACAGGTTGGAGGGGTATGGCAATTTAGTTTTTTTTTTTTTCCTGTTTTCAAACCTGGAATTAAGGAGATAGGAAAACCCTGTTGGCTGTGTGGATGATAGCTACCTGTAACTGGCTGCCAACTGAAAAAAAACAACTGATGGGATGGTTTGGATCATGTGAGGGCAGATGCTTGGCATGCAGTGAGAATTAAATGTATATTTTCTGTGGACTTCCCCTCATGTGGTTGAAGGCACTAATAGATATCAGTGCACCCCCACTAGTGTATCGATGTAGCTGTCAGAATGTTGCGCCAACAGTACAATTTGACAGCTGCTATATCATTCTGACAGCTCCAGAGAATGGATAACTAAGTCTTTTTGTTAGTTTCATTTGCAAGATGGCCAAGCACCCCTAACCCCCTCCACCATTCTCCATTAAAAAATGGAGGTGTATGAGGTTGGAGTGGTGGTAGTCCTCATATACTAACAGATTTTACAGTTGATATAGCTATCCATCAGCTTGTCTGTCCAACTTTTCTGTATGTCTGTCTGCCGGGTTGTCTCATGCTCTAACTCTGTATCTGCCTATGCAACTGCCTAAATAAAAATAACTCAAGACTGCACAGTGAAAATATTCTGTATTTGTTCTTTCTGTATGTATATCTTTCTAGTGCTCTCTACTGTTTTACCTGCCAAGATGTCTTGTTAAAAAATATAAACAAATAAAAAATGGAAAATTCCAAGGTTGTTACCTAGCAGCAGACAGTTCTGTGTATATAACCATGTCTCTTGCTATTCATCACCTGTACTTTTATGAGGTCTGCTGCTCTCCGTTATAACCTGGATTAGCTGTTTATTACAGTAAGTATGAAAAAAAATGTTTGGTTTTTTTTTCAGAACAGTTTCAGTTTCAAAATGCATTGCTTTTGGCAACTCCCAAGTACAGTACTCAAATAAAAAGGGTTGCATCAGGGAGTAGAGACCTTTACATCAGGTAAAAAGCCACTGTACTGTTGAGCTTTATACCTCACCTGGGTGTTCCAGTGTTTCCAAGTAGCACTTATCCTGTTCCATATCCTTACTTAACTGCAGTTGCAAGACAGGATTTGAAATGGTTGAGACAGTGGCAGTAGATGGATTTGACAGGCTGACATTTGATGTTTGTTATATCTTAAATTCATGTGTTTTGTTTTTACTACTTGTAGCACACCTTTTCACTTCCTGTTTTTTATCAGATATAGTGTAACTAGCCTTACCAATAATAGAACACAGATGTGATTTGAAATGATGCTTCAATTAGTATGTTAATTAAATTAGTGGTTATTACCTAAATGCTTATTAGCTCCAGATAAAGGCTCATGCCATCTGAATATTTAAGTTAGGTCTTTATAGAAAGTCATTCAGTTTGATAAATCTGGACACCACGCATTCTGTTCTGTTAAATCAGCATGTTTTTACTGATTTTGTTCTCATATTCCAAAGGTACAGAATTAAAAGCTGTCTTTTGCATTAGATTTAAAAGAGAAAATGTGCTGTGGTTTCTGGCTTTATCGTGGCTTTTTGAACTGTATTTGCTGTGAGCACAGAGAGTTAAGGCTATGAGTGCCCTTCTTATAGTTTAGAGTTTGAATCTCTCCACCTCCATTTGTATAATGTAACTGAGCAAGTCACTTAACCAGACAGTGCTACTGGGTAACTCCTGAAATGAGATATTTATGCCCAGCAAGCTTACCTGGTTAACAGATATCTATATATATATATATATATACATATATATATATATATATATATATATATATATATATATATACACACACATATATATATATATATATATATACATACATATATATATATATATATATATATATACATATATATATATATATATATATATATATATATATATATACATATATATATATATATATAGTTACATTCATGGAATCGATGTTACACTGACATGGCTAATACTGACTTGCTTCTTTGCATGCACCAAGGTTACTGTGGAACATATAAACTGAACAGTGTTTTTACAGGGGGACAATCCCCCCCCCCCCGCGCCTCCACATGTCTTGCTGATTATAGATACTGACTCCGAGATAGCACAACTGTTGACCATCTGCTTTACTGACCAAAGTTTGCTGACAATACAGAGGTCAGTTTTAGATAAATCTGACCAATGCTAGGGAACTTTCTCTTTGTGTGTCTCTCTCTCTCTCTATATATATATGTAAGTGAGCACGTAAATATGTCAACTTTCTGTAAGGTCATCAGTTGTTTTGTTGACATAGTTTGGTCGACAAAACAGCTGATTAACATTTGTGTGAGATCACTACATTACCAGGGTTGGGAATATCCCTTTTCCCTAGTATTGCTCGATCTCTGAATTGGAATACATAATTAGTAGAGGATGTGGTGAGATGCAAAAACATCTTTTCATAGTTGCATGCTCCGAGGTTAAGTCTTACAGAATGCATAATTTGCTCTCAAATTTTTTTTTCACATTTTAGTGTTAAATGCACCCACATTTAGGTATGTGCAAGTCTATGTACCTTACAGCAGATCGACTATTAAAACCCTGACAAAAAACTAGATGTGAAAAGGTGTACAGCACAACACACATGGTGCAAAATGTAATTCTGGCACATGCAAAATTCAATTTTTTTTTCAGGGAGGGCAAATCCCCCCTGTACCGTCCATATGGGGGGGCTATGCATCACTTTCTACTTAATATACCAAATCTGAGGTTCCTCAACATTGGAGGAAGGGCACAAACTCTTCTCTGTTGTACAAGTGGTCTTACATCAATACTTTGATTATATGTTTCGTAAGTCATCTGTGTGTATGTATCTCTTTCTGTCTATATATACGTACGTATGGCTATATTTCCATATAGTAAAAAGGCAGCAAGTAAAACAAAAGGAAAAGGGGTTTTTTTGCCCCTTCAAACCCCCCCCCCCCCACCATGTGAGGGACTGCATTGCTACACTCCCTGATAATTATATATACCAGCTCTAAGATTACACTACATTGGGGGAAGGGCAAGTTCCCAAATGCCAACTGTGCTATGATCTCGAACAAAAAAAAAAAAACTGGTACATTCGGTAAGCTGATTTTCTGTCAGCTGTACCAGCTGTTTTTCTGTTTGACAAGTTACATTTTCAGTGAGTTGTAGATAACTCATATATGTATGCATATATATTCTGCTGTATTTTTTGTTGACTTTAAAACTGTGCAACTATGCTCTGAAGTACACAAGTCTTCATTCCTGCAGTACAGGGGAAAATAAAAGTTTTGACTGATTTTATGTAAAGAAAAGTCATGAGTGACATTTTGTTACCATCTAGTTTTTTAATTAATTCATTCATTAATTTTATTTTTAAATGATTTATTTTATTAAATGGATAAGTGATGTTTTCTCAGACCCATTTCTGCTGTGATCTGGGCCATAAAAGCTAGGGTAGGTGCAGTATATAAATATAAATATATCTACAGACAATTTGGAGTACCCTGTCAACCACTTCATTTTTTGGGAATTGAGAGGAAACCAGAATACCTGGAGAAAATCCAGAAGACACAGGAAGAACATTCCAAAGTCTATCCGGTCAGTAACCGTAGGTGAGGTTTCACCCTGGACTGTTAAACTTATGAGGGGAAATCTTGATCACTAAATCAGCATGTTGTCTGTAAACTCAATTAAATGCATATCCTCTGCTTATTAACTGACAAACCTCAACAAGATCTGATTCCTAAAATTAATGGACTGCCTGCATATCTTCCATCCGATACCAGCCTCATAGTATCTGGTATCCCCAGGCAGTGTTTCAACTGCCTGTTGCACACCAAAAATTAACCCGTTTTCAGCAAAATAAATTCTGTTTGTGAGAGATGCAACAGCATGGAGGTAATTGTCTCGCAAAAAAAAAACAGTCTAAGCAACACACTCTTCTACCATGCACTATTTAAGCGCACACTAAATTATCTTTTGCTGAGGCTGTAAAAAAAAGTCCGTCCCTAAGCCTCATAGACCCATTATAGCTAGATCTGTGTGAAAACCACGCAACATATTGCTCACGACACATCCACAACAAAGAGCCAGCAGGATGTAAATTGTTTCATATCCAGTACCCCAAACTGTTCTAGTCATAAGAACACTGTAGTGATTGGTGACTACATAGTAGAACACACCTATTTATCTCTGACTAGGTTGGACACAAACAGGGTGATAGCAAGTTATCTTTCAGGCACCAAGACCATTGATTCTTAAGGGCCCTTACACCTAACAGATATGAGTACAACATGGTGTTGGTTTATGGAGGAGTAAAGGCCATGGCTTGCAAAATACTGAGGGATTTACAGAGACACATGTCAGAAATGTCCATGCATGTCACATATGCAGGTAAGACCTTGGTCTTGAGTGGAATCCTTTCTCTCTGAGAATGCCAAACTAGAAAGAAATGACAATTGGCTTCATCAGTTGGCTAAATAGCTGGTGCCATTCCAGGGGGAGATACAGTATGTGTCTGGGATGTGATGCTTGACAGATGTACTTGCTTTGCTTAGAATGGCTTGTATCTCTCATTCCAAGGCTTCTGCATACTGGCTAAAACATTTGTTGCCCTTTAGTGTCTTTTTGGGGGGCAGAGTACAGCTAATGCACCTCCCAACTTAGCCAAAAAGAAAACAAAACAAATCAAACACAAGGTCACATCAAGATGGCTCTGGTCAATGCTAGGAATTTCAATAACACAATTCCTGACCTTGAGTCCCTCCTACAATTGGAAAGCTTCTATGTGTGTGTAGTCAACAAAACTTGGTTTACATTTTCAGATACCATAGCCTGCATGTTGTTTCCTTTTGGTTTTAAGCAAGTAAGTGCCCTCAAGTTGAAATTGACTCATGGCAACTCTATGGGTAGACCCCATAGGGTTCTTGTGGCATATTACGGAAGTAGATTGCCAGACCTTTCTTTCCAGCAGATAATGTTGCTGCCCAGTTGTACCCCAACCAGGTTTCAAATCCAGGTCTACCAGTTGGTGGAACAGCAGTTAAGGCACAGGACTATCAGGCTGGAGTGTAGCTGGTTTTATGCCTTCTATAAATTTAGGCCCAGTGGTAGCTGTGGTGTAGTCTCCAGATTTGTTAGAGACCACACTGCCTCTAGGCATATTTTTGAAAACCCACAAACAGAAATTCCCGAGATACAAATCACTTTAAATAGGAACATTTATTAGCTCATAACTTGTTACAGGACCCCTGTATGTCTCCTGAAGATCACATAAAGTTGTTTAATATATGTGATGAACTTCCATTAAGCAAAACCGCCATTACTGTGGGCAGCTTTAACTAGCCCTTCAATAAACTAAGACACCTGCATTTAAAATGTAGGATATACAAAAAAGTCCCTAGATTTAATAAAAAAACTCCGTAGTCCAGATCATCAAAGAACTCAAATAGAGGTCAAAAAATCCTAGAAGTAGATCTTACAGATCTTATTGCTACAGATCCCCACCATACCCCAAGATTCTCACTACACCTTTCTAAACATACTGGAAAATATTAAGATAGAACCAAACACGCTAATACTGGATGATTTTAACTACCCTGCCGTTAACTGGGAAAACTACTCATGTACCAACACCTTTGCCCAACAGTTCTTGGAATTCATAAATTCCAACACCCTGGATAAACTAATACATAGCCCACCAGGGGCTCCAATATCCTAGACCTGGTCATTACCAACATGGGAAATTGATGCTCCACACTTATGGTCACCCCCTCGTTAGTCAGGTCTAACCATAAGCTAATCACCCTTAACATCCACATCCCACCCCCACCCCCAGTAAGGAAACCTCCATAAAAAACTTCTCCAAAGCCAACTTCATGATACTCAAGTCAGAAGTGACAAACTTCATGACACACATGCAGATGGGAACTGAAAGGTCAACTGCTGAATCCTACACTAAGGCACTGTAAGAGCACATCCACTCATGCATGAATTGTGTCATCGCAAATAGAACCAAGATGCTCTCATCCAAAAAAAGGAAGCCAATCTGGTGGTCCCCTGCCATAAACAAACTTTACAACAAAAGGATGAAACTGTTGCAGAAAAGAGGAAAATCCCAGGATGCAAAAAACTCCCTTACCAGCCTCAGTAAGAAACTGAGATTCCTCATAAAATCCTCCAAAGCTAGTTACGAAAATAAAATTGCCAAAGATTCCAAAGACAGCCACAAGGCATTCTATAACTATGTCAAGAATCTAAATGGCAATGCTCAGATCTGCTCTGAGCTAAAATAGAATGGCATTAAATATACTGATCCCAAGGATATTGCCAATATCCTGGCAAATAGATTCAGCGCCAACTTCACCCCCCTCTCACCCCCTAAATGGCTCATCTCAATACCGTAAGATTGCCAAATTCCAGTAATAATGGCCACACAGGTAAAAAATGCACTCTCCAAAGCTAAGAATACAACATCCATGGGACCAGATGACATCCCGAGCTGTGTACTACATGAACTACAATATGAACTGGCACCTCACCTAAGTGTCATGTTTAATCATAGCCTCACCTCAGGTTTCATGCCCACTGAGTGGCGCAGATCTACAATTATCCCACTCCACAAGGGGGGATCCACCTTGGATCCTGGAAACTACCGTCCCATCAGTCTGACGAGCCTTATCTGCAAGGCCATGGAGTGTATTATCATGGAACTTATAAACAAAGACATTGGCAACCTTCAAACACTGGACCCCACCCAGTTTGGGTTCGTGAAGGGCCGATCTTGTCTCCTGAACCTGATTGACTTCTTCGAATCAGTCTCCAGAGCCATGGACAAGGGTAATGTGGTCCACACAGCCTATCTAGACCTTGCCAAGGCCTTTGACACCATCCCCCACTCTGGAATCATATATAAACTTACTAAGCTGGGCATTAACCCCTAAATCACCCAATGGGTTGCTAACTGGCTTACTGATAGAACCCAGACTGTATAAGTAGCAGACTCCAAATCCAACTCCAGACAAGTGACAAGTGGAGTACCTCAGGGTTCAGTCCTGGGACCGCTCTTGTTTGACATCTACTTCTCTGAAGTACAGGCCAACACTAAGGGACTCTGGCTAACAAAGTACGCAGATGACTGCAAACTGGGAGCCATTATTGAATCCCCAAATGATGTGTATACTCTACAAAAGGGCCTTATAGAAACAGATGCTTGGTGCCAGAGCCATGGGCTCAAACTCAATACCAAGAATTGTATAGTTATCCCAAAACATGTATCCGTGAATTACCATATATGTGGCAGTACACTAAACACCGAAAGTGTGATAAGAGACTTAGGGACACAGGTGGACAGTGGTCTCACCTTCGATAACCACATCGCCACAACAGTCAGGAAATCCTTCTATGTGGCACACCTCATCACAAAGGGCTTTTCATCCAGAAAAAAGGAGGTCATTGACCCACTGTACTCATCCCTCATTAGACCCATTATAGAATACAATGCCCCATTTGGTATGTACCTCTCAAGACATCTGCAACAACTGGAAAGGCCGCAGAAATACCTCACTAAAAGAATCACAGGCCTAAAGCAGATGCCCTACGCTGACTGCCTTAAAAAACTCCAGATGTACTCTGTTGCATATCGTCTATTCAGAGGCGATCTCTGCTTAACATACAAGGCCATGTCAAACCCAGAGCTGTTGGACATGCTACACTTAAAGAAATCCCAATCCCTCAGAGCCACACGCTGGGATCTAAACCTTGTCATCACAATAAACAAAACATGCTGGAGGGATAGGTTCCTCACCCAGAGACTCCCCAGACTCTGGAATAGATTGCCCATACATGTCAAGCAGAGTGCCTCTTTGGCCTTCTTCAAAAGGAACCTTGATGATTGGATGGGAGAAAGGAAATTCATCCCAGGGATCACATCAGTCGCCCTGCTAGACAGGGGTCCAGGGAAGTAAATAGTGTGGGAAGAAATAGCCAGGGAATTGTTATGGCTAGGCTTGTATAGGCCCTAGGGCTGATAACCTAGTACCAACCTATGAACCTATTACAAATATGGTGTCTGTCTGTACTATCCCCCAGGTTTCTCCCACCCCAGTTAAGTCTGATTATATACTGGTAACCTTTACCTTTAAAATCTCAAAATAAGTGGATGCCAATGTTATTGAATGTGGGGATTTCAAACATACAAATCTTCAATTCTATGATGAACTCTCCACATTTTCATATAACAGTATCACTCAAAACATTGTTACAGGAAGTAGCTTTATTAAAAAAAAATCTGTGCTCACCTAGGTAAATGGATAAATTTTGCAGTTCCAACCATATCTAAATATAATAGGAATCTTAAGAGCAAACAATCCTGATGACCTGTAAATGTAAAAGTATATAATGAAAGAAAAAAAAAAACTCTAAAGTATACAACAGAACAAATGATCCCCAAATCAAGGTTAGTATCAAGGAATTTTCAAAGAATTTAGAAAATACCATTAGGAAAACCAAGGCAGCCCATGAACTTAGGCAAGTATCAGAAGCTAAAGATTATTACAAATCCTTCTTTAGCTACATCAGGAAGCTAATAACACCCCACACTGCACAGAACTTATTCAAAATGGCATCACCTACTCAGATCCAGTGGGCAGTACCAATATTTTAGCAAAAAAATAGTTCAAATTTCTCCCCAGAGATACCATCCAAAACCTGATTATTATTCCTGAGTATCTCAACCCCCACCCCCCACCCCATCATCACTAAAACACACATATTGAAGGTGCTTTTCAAGGCTAAAAATACTGATAAAATGGGAACTGATAATAAACCTGGCTGCTAAAGAAAAAGTACTAACTGGCATTGGCACGGCCACTCCTTACATTGGCATGGCCACTCCTTAATCTGGTCATCCTTATTCTTACTACTTGCTTTGTTCCTGAGGTCTGGCACATAATGGTTGTGATGCCTTGTCACAAGGGTTGCCTCACACTGACCCGAGAAATTATAGGCACATTAGATAACAAGTGTCATCTGCAAAGCCTTGGAACATGTCATACCTGACCTCCTGACCTGATTAACTTAAAAATCTTATCAGGCTTGACCCACAGCTGTTTAGCTTTGTTAGGAGTAGAGCCTGTCTATTGTATCTGGTTAACTTCTTTGAAAGGGTAACACAGGCTGTTGAAGGCGATCATGCTGATAACCACACAGCATACCTCCATTTGGCCAAAGCATTCAATATCATTTCACATGCTTGCATAATAAATAAGTTACATACACTTACAGATCCTTGTGTAGTAAAATGGAGGGAAAATTGGCTAAAAGATAGAACCCGTGAACGCAGTGAGAGTAACAGTTGTTTTCATAAAGGGTATGAATTTGACAAGTAGTGGTCCACAGAGCTTAGTACTGGGACCGCTGTTTGATGTCTACTTTTTGGATCTCCAGAACATGAAACAAGATCTGATTAACTAGGTTTGCAGATGACTGTAAACTGGGTATTGTCCTCAAGTCCTCCTGTGACACCCAGGCCCTCCAGCATGAGCTTACACTTTTGAATACATGCTGCACAAATAGTGGGCTTGAATTAAGTGCAAAAAAGTACAATATTATCTGATTTATTAAATAACCCCTCACCTTAACTAACTGCAGATACAAAACTCTACTTCAAAATGCAAATATAGTTAGAGACCCTGGAACATGACTTGATAATTCCCTCTCCTTTGATCATCATGTTGGAATCATGGTTAGGAAGCCCTATTTAGTACCGTTGATTGCAAAAGGAATATCATCCAAATCTAAAGAAATCTTTGCCCCTTCATATTCTGCATTAATTAGGTCGATCATAAGATAGAGTGCACCCTTTGGGATCTACCTCACTAAACATGTCAACAACTGAAAAGATGCAAGAGGTTCCTAACTAAATAAAAACACAGGCATAAAATCCCTAAGCTACCATGAGAGACTGGAAGCACTGTCCCTTTCTTTGTTCAGTATATTACAGACATCTGCCAGGTGATCTGTGTCTTGCCTTCCATGTTGTTAAGGATCCACTAGTATCTCCATAACTCAAACAATCTTGTTACTACTAAGACCAGAGATCTAAATCTACATCAGCAAATAAATACAACATGATTTTAAATAGATTCATTGCACACTGCCTTCCCCACCTCTGGAATAGATTCTGCTGCAAATTGAGCAGTGCAATTTATTATTATCCTTCATATGGGAAGTAGATAATGGAATGAATATTCACAAAGTCACCCCTGGCTTGACTGGTCAAGCCCTCATTGAAAAAGGAGGCATGGTTTAAGGGTGGACACATTCAAGATGAAAATGGTCACTAGACATGTTTGCCTTGTATTTCCTGTGGCACTGAGATTATATTGATAAAATGTGAAAGCAAGTCAACATTTAAATTATAGGCCCTATGAAATGAAACTGGGAGTTTTAAGCCACATTAGAACAGTTGTTGTCAGGTTATTCAATGACAGTCTTAAGGAGTATTAGCTCACTGAGAATCATCCATTATGCTCAGAAGTCTCAATGAATCATTCCCTGTATAGTACAGTAATAGAATGGATTGATTGCTTGTACACTTGGATCCACTGAACAAGGTCCTTCAAGACACAGTGAAACCATACAGATTAGGTTGGGAGAAAGCATTTTCGCAGTGGCAGACCTTCCTGCAGACTCATGTGTATAGGAGGGGGCTGTGTCACACAGTCCCTGCTTCTTATGTATAACAATGCTGAGGCTGCACAAAAGCAGAGAAAGAAACTAGTCTAAACTTTCTTTATCTGTGATCAGGTGATCTCATTAAATTGATTACACCAAAGATGTGAGAACCGATGTAAATGTCTTGATCTTTTAATTACCCAGTGCTGTACTAGACAAATGCCAAGGGTGGCCACGGTGGTGCAGTGGTTAGCATTGCTGCCTCACAGCAAGAGGTTTTCCGGTTCGATCCTCGGCTGGGGTGCCTTCTGTGCGGAGTCTGCATGTCCTCCCTGTGGTCGCGTGGGTTTCCTCCGGGTGCTCCGGTTTCCTCCCACATCCCAAAGACATGCTGCAGGTGGATTGGACACTCTAAATTGGCACTAGGTGTGCGTGTGAGTGTGCCTTCTGTGGAAGGTTGGGCACCGGGCTGGCAACTCGACACCGTAAAACTCCACTGCCATTCATTGTGCGGACAAGGTGATCCGCTGTGGCGACCCCTCACCGGGAAAAAGCTGAAAGAAGAAGAAGAAGTACTAGACAAATGCCAAACAGCTCAGTTTTCCTTTAAGTGCCAAATCTTCTCATACCATTCAGAATGAGTCTTGACTCATTAGCTCTTTGATAAAAGGTGGTTTATTACGTAGTAGCAGCATACAGTGGAAGTAGATGCAATAACCCAACCAGACCCAATCAAGGCTTAACTGTCTCAAGTAACAGTGCTGAAGGATTGAATCAGGCAGTAACAAAAAACTTAGGCTTCTGTAGCTCTGAAGAGTGAGTTAAACTGTGTGTAACTGAACTCCAAATAGTTTCTTTGCTCCGTAATTGGAGAATTAAGACAAACCACACTGTTTTCTGTAGTTTCTAAACTTTTACTGACTTCTGAATGTCTGAACTGTTGGACATTTGACCTGACGTCTGTATTTAGTCTTTTGAGTATCTCAACTCATTTCTATATTTTTGAACTGCTGGATCTTTAAACTGACTTCTGTACTCAGTCTCTTAAGTATCGCAACTGAACTACTTCTATCTAGAAAGTATCACTCGAAATACTACAATCCTGTAAATTTCCTACAAGTTCTACACACCTCTTTAACCTTTGTTCCCAAGCCTTGTACCATCTAAGTAAGATCTGTTTTTGTTTTGTGCACTCGTGTTAGCACATTGGACGGCCACGGTGGTGCAGTGGTTAGCGTCGCCACCTCACAGTAAGCGGCTCTCTGGTTCAATCCTCGGCTGGGGTGCCTTCTGTGTGGAGTCTGCATGTCCTCCCTGTGGTTGCGTGGGTTTCCTCCAGGTGCTCCGGTTTGCTCCCACATCCCAAAGACATGCTGTAGGTGGATTGGATACTCCAAATTAGCTCTAGGCGTGAGTGCATTGCATGTGTGTGCCTTCCATGGAAGGTTGAGCGATGGGCTGGCAACTCAACACCATAAAACTCCACTGCCAATCATGAGCGGACAGGTGATCCACTGTGGTGACCCCTAACTGGGAAAAGCCGAAAAAAGAAGAAGACACTTGTTAGCACATCTCATCCTTATTGGTGTTTTTGTCTGAAAGTTATTTCATTGAGCTTATTTGGGTGCTTCATTGAAACATTCCTTTCTACTGAAACCGCACTTACTGAAGTTACATATATAATATGAACTATAAAATGAAGGCACATGCCTGCTTTATATATGGCTGCATTTCTACTTCTATGCAATCAGAATACTGCAGTTACGTAGGATTTATTCTGGCAAAACTGTATTTATGCCCATCCTAGTCTTACAGAACACTGAAAATGTTGATTAATTTAATTTGCTCTTGCTGAATAGCTCCTAACAAAATGGTCTCTATTCCAGTATATGGTTTCTTTACCGGTCTACAGTTGTACAGCCGATAGTGTCTTACTATTTCTTATAATAGAAACAGCTGTTATCAAACAGTTTCAGAAACATTCTGCAGTTCCTTTGAAGGAATGGCATAAAACACATACTTGAAACATGGTTTCAATTTTGTTGAGAACCTTTCTGCACATGCTGCCTTTTTTTTTTTTTTTAAACAAATTTTGCCCAACAATTTGAAAAAAAAAACTATCTGCTTTTCAAAGCCACTTTTAACACAATGTGTAAATCATTTTCTTTATTGAGTACTGTCATAAGTAAAATTTGCGCTTTGCTAAACTGCCATATTTACATTGAGTTGCATTTTTCATAAAATTAAATGTAATAACTCAATCAGTTTACATCAGCAGTTTAAATAAATGAATGTACTATTTGTTTATTTGGTGGTCATTTGCATTGTTACATTCGCTGCATCAAGAATGTCAGTTGAGCTGTGCTATGTATGTAGTTAGTGCAGTATTCTAAACGTGGCTAGTTCTGTAGCTGTTACCAACCACAGGGAGGACTCCTGATTTTCACGTAAATACTTACCAGTGCAGCTCTTGTCTTACCACTGTTCAGGACATTTAACAAGCTCATTTAGAAAAGAAAATGATTCATTTGTATAATTAAGAGCCTTAAGAGAATAAAAAAGAAAGCAATAAATAAGTAAAAACAACAAGGCAAATGATAAACTGTGATGAATACACAAACTCCCAGTCAGGTGTTAACTAATTTCTATTACACACGTTCTTTTTGTTGTGATACTCGTGCAGAACAATTTACATTGTGGATTCAGAAAGTGAGCTTTAGAATTAAGCTTTGGAGCTTGATAAGGTTATGCTATGAGGACTTGTGCTGCTGAGGTCCCTGTTGATTATTTGAGGAGCATAATTGTGATCCGCACAGCAATCGATGCAGCAATGAAATTTGGCACCCCAAAGCAACACATCCATTTAGTGCCCCCCTCTGTCTATGTATGATTACCTAATGACAAAGTGTAAGCACACAACCTGTTTGATTTGTCTTACAAGTTGACACCCGAGGTACCTGTCCCATGTGCCCTACCCTTCCCATAGCTCTGATTAGAACTACAAAAGAATAAGTACAAATGGAGACAAGTGTCCTAACTCTGAGGTTGCTGTACTTCTCAATATCACCCCTGTTCCAAAGTACATCAGTCTTATACTTAATATGTCCAAGTAGCAGAGGTATGAAGGGAGCACAGCTGCAACATGAGAGGGTGCAGAAAGAGGGTGATTTGCCAGCCTGCAAGAATTCTTAAAGTATAACAATAGTTGTAGAATGTATCATTATTCTTTTTGAATTACTGTTTATTTCTCAAAGTGTCAGGACTTGCAGTGCTGTACCTCGCAGGTCTAACAGGAAGTCATACTTCTGATTAGCTTGATTTAACACCAAGTAGCAGCATTTATTATTTTAAAAATGAAAAGCATAACACTGTCTTCAGAAACTGATTATAGCTGCAAACAGCAATTGCATCAATGATGGTCCACAGTTTTCAGTGTGGAATGTATATATCACTTGAGTGTTGTTGCCGGTTTCCTCCAAGTGCAACTTGAAGTTGCTGATGTGAGTTAACATTGCAAAAAAGTTTTTATGAATTAGATGTTTGGCCACTAAATAATATTAAGTGCAAGCAGATTGTGTTAAGTAGCATCCTAGGAAAAAAACGTGAGCCAGATGAACGATCCACCAGAATGCTAAAATAATTAGAAATCCACTTCACAACACGTAAGTATGATGAACCACTGAAAAGTTTATTTTAAGCAACAGAACAATCCTGCTTTTCATCAGCGTCACTTTGCCAACTTCATCAGAAGTTAGAATTTAAAATAACGTCCACTTCCTAGAGTGATTTAAATACAAAAATATGACGTCAACACTAAAACTTTGCATACCATGAACATTTAAAATCACCTTATAAATTAACTTTAAACATTGCCCTATTATACTTTCACTGAAATATCTTAAAAATTATAAAAATAATAATATTTTGATTAAAACAAAAGGTTAACTAACCAGCATTTGTCTCAAAAAACATTTTAAACAAGCATTTTAAACATTGTACACGGCTGACACAGTGCGAATATATGCTCATCCAACCATAATAATACCAACACCCATCACCATCTTGATCTTGATGGGACAAATTGGATCTAGGCTGGTTCGTATCCATCCAATCTCCCCCAGCTGTAGCTGGTGTCCTTAAGTAATTGCCTTGCGATTTGGGGGGTTTTGGATAAGCCACCCCTTCCTTGTATGCTTTAATGTCCCTCTGCAGCTTCTAAACTTTGTTGGCTGTGATCTTATTTAACTGTTGGTCAATGCTTGTAAAAATTCTATCGTAATCATACCTGTATCTCGAGAAATTGGAATCATTCCTGATCCCATCATCCAACTTAGACAATTCCTCTGTTAATGAATTAGCTGCTTCCTGGTAGTGCTTGCTGATTAAACTCAGAAGTTCAGCCCCATGTTTATCAAAAAGTGAGATCAAGTCCTTGTGGAAAGATGAGCCTTCTTCTAACCCAGTCGGGTACTGCCACGAGCGAAGGCCCTTAGGTACAATGTTGGAGTGTTGGCATTCTCTGAAATATGCGACCTCCAACTGCAATTTTCTTAACTTGATAAGTTTCAAATCAAATAAATTCAATCTCTGGGGGAGATCAATGCCTTCGGGTCTACTGGAATCAGACTCTAGGTTCCCCTCTGCATTATAGAAAGGGAACGGGTGGTTTAACCACTGGTTCAAACCGACGTGTATGCAACTTCGGTCTTGCTCCTGTAATCCGGGCGTGATAAATGAAGCAGTCCCCCCCCCCTGATTACTTTGACCTATTTCGGCCCCTGACCCTGCCCCACCAATCCTGGGATGCATGGGAACAGTATTCGCACTGCGATTAACTCCTTCGACTTCTGCCAAAACAAGCAGGGGTTGTTGAAAACCGGCCACCTCAGATTCGAGTGTTTGTGTTGAAGTAAGCCGGCCGGCACCCATCATGGGTTGTGATGAACTGATAATTCCATCCACTCGCTGTGCTAGTGATTCCACCTTTTGAGTAAGCAAATCGATCAACAAAGTTAAGTCTCCCGCTTCCGTGGGTGGCGTTGATTCTGGCGTAACGGTCGACATGACTGCTACAAAAACAAACCACTCCACAACTCCAAACCGACAACAAACCAGGAAAAAACGTGAACCAGATGAACGATCCACCAGAATGCTAAAATAATTAGAAATCCACTTCACAACACGTAAATACGATCAACCACTGAAAAGTTTATTTTAAGCAACAGAACAATCCTGCTTTTCGTCAGCGACACTTCGCCAACTTCATCAGAAGTTAGAATTTAAAATAACATCCACTTCCTGGGGTGATTTAAAGACAAAAATATGACAACACTAAAACTTTGCATACCATGAACATTTAAAATCACCTTATAATTTTAAACATTGCCCCTATTATACTTTCACTAAAATATCTTAAAATTTATAAAAATAATAATATTTTGATTAAAACAAAAGGTTAACTAACCAGCATTTGTCTCAAAAAACATTTTAAACAAGCATTTTAAACATTGTAAACGGCTGACACAGTGCAAATATATGCTCATCCAACCATAATAATACCAACAACTCTGAAGAAATACTCAAAAAAAATATTCTAAAAATATATGTGTGTATATATATAACCTCCTAACTCATAGGCCATCAACAAGCACTAACTAAAGGCTACCTTAAGAAATAAAAATCGATCCAAGCTGACCAACTCACTTAAGTACATAACTGATCGATGCCATCAAAATTAACTAAAAAATACTAATAATACATAATAATTGTAAATTATTATGAAGGATTACGATTCACACTGTCTGGTAACGTCTACCTTTTTAAACTCCTCAATTTCAGCACGCTAGCAATGGACAACATACTGTTTAAACGTGGAAACTGGTAGGCATCCAATTGTATTACTTTTGTAAATCATTACCTAGGATTAGAAATGTTATGACTTTTTTAACAAATTGTATATTATCTCTGTATTTTTGTCTGTTCTACTACTTTATTTACTTTTGTATAACTGTTGTAAAATTGTCTATATCCTGTGGAGCTTTTCTCCCTGGGCCTCCACTGAAAACGGGCTCTTCCAGGCCCAGTGGACTATCCCAGTCATCAAACTGTAATAAATAAATATAAATAAATAAAGTGAATACCTTCTAATTTGCCGCAAAATTAAATCTCTTTACTTTTGTCTTTATTAATGGTTAAACCAAGCATATTTAAATACTTATTTACTTTTCCAATTCCTTTTTCCATCCATTTCTTATTCTTAGTAATTAAAACTATATCATCTGCATAAGTAAGAATAATTGAAACATATATTACCTTTATCATCCTGTAATTTGCCATTTTCAATTCTCTGTTCAATTCATTTACAATCATATTCATAACTAATGCAAATAATATACTGCTTGCTGGATAACCCTTTCTTATCCCACACTCTATATTCTTATTTGTTCATTTAACCATCAATTTTATATCATTTTTATATTATTCTCATATACTGATCTTATAACTTTTATTATTTTATCACTTATATTATAATCTATCGATTTACTACATAATTCCTCTTATTGTATTCTATCAAATGCTTTACTCACATCTCCTGCCATTACTTTAGTTCCACCTTTTTATTTGTAATATCATCTATCATCTCTATTAATATCCATAATAAATCTTGACTTCCTTTCCCTTTTTTCCAAAAATCATAGGTCCATCAGTGTATCCACACCTTTTCTTAATCTTTTCCCTATTATGGTCTTAAATATTTTATAATCAGTATTGTTTAATACTGCTGGTCTCCAATCTCTAATATCTTTCTTTTTCTTTCTTCCATATAAATTGCATGCCCCCCATACATACCTCTTTTTTATCTATCCCTTTTTCTAACCATTCATTCAATACTTTCACAAAATATACCTTTTGCCATTCTTTCATATTATAGTTCATATGATACACAATTTGGTCTATTCCTGTTTTTTTTTTTTTTAATTTCATTGAACTGTCCTATATTTATATTTGTTTCATAATCTTATTCTCTTCATTAATTAATTTACTTTCCATATTTGCCTGTCTTGTATCTCCCTTTTCTTAAATGTATTTTTATATACTGCTCTATTACCTCATATATATTTGTGTATGTTCACTCTTTCTCCTTCATTATTTTCCAATTGTCTTACTATTCTCTCATTTTCTCTCACTATTTTACTCAAATATGGAGCTGCTTCTTTTTTTCCCATGTAGAAGGCACCTTTGCTTACATAACATTTTTAATGTTTTCTTGTTCATTTCATATATTTCTTTCTCCTTTTCATAAAGGTTTTTTAATTATTTCATAATGCCTCTCTAAATACTGTCTGTCTTAATAACTTATATTTTTGCTTTTCTTTTCTTCTTTTCATTGTTTGACATTTTAAAAAATGTATTTTTATGTTTTTCTTTAAAGCTTATGTTCCAGTCAGTCCAGTTTTCATAGAATATTCTCATTTCTACATGATCTTTCCATAACTGATCAATTTCCTTTCTCTGTCCTTCATCTAAATCTTTCTCATTCAATCTTTTATTACTTTTACCTAACCTTATGTGTTCTTCCTTTTCCTTCACTTCTACCCATATAGCCAAATGATCTAAAAAAACTGTTTCCTTTGTTTCTTCTTTTATAATTTTAAAATTAACAGATATAAAATAGTCTCTGTTTTAATCTCATTTCTTTTATCACTCCACTGTATATTACCCCATAAATATAACTTTCCACTTTTCATTATTTCATATACCCTCTTGACATCATTCCCGTCTTTCTTTCTTTTCCTTAGATCACAGTTAAAATCTCCCACTAATATTCTTACCATATTCACTCCTACATAGTGTAAGATTTTTTTAAACATTTTCTCTCTTTCTTTTTTAATAAAATATGTGCATATTGCAGTAATTCTTTACACATATTTTATATATTATATCTAACACTGTTATTGTACCTAACTAGACCATAGTGTAAACTAAATTTTTTTCATTACGTAACATAGCGATCCTTGCACATGTATCCCATATTCCACACAATGCTTTTACCCCATAACTTTTCCATCTGCATCCTTTCTTCTTCTGTTAATGTTCTTGTGTTTTCTAAAATAATTACATGCATATCAAGTAGCATATACCATTGATAGAATTTTCGTTTTTTTTTCAGAGTTATTATATTTTCTGTCTAGCCCCTTATCTTTGTACTTTCACAATCACAGTTTTAAAAATTCTTTTTCTTTCACCATTCTCCATATTGAATTATTTTTTCCTCTCACTATTTTCCAGCTTATATTTTCTTCTTCACTTGTTTCAACTGCTAATTCTTCACCTTCATTATTCTCATTTTCCTTATGCATTATTTTTTATTCTCTTCTTGTATGGTATTTTGTTTTTTAAATTCATGTTCTACATGTTTTTACCAGGAACCCAGTGGAACAGAAGTCAGAAACATTTGTCGATAAAACCAGTGATATTTATTGCCAGAAAGTAAGCGCTTTCGCGATGATCAACACCGCTTCCTCAGACATTGAGGAAGCGGTGTTGATCATAGTGAAAGCACTTACTTTCTGGCAATAAATATCACTGGTTTTATCTACAAACATGTCTGCCTTCTGTTCCACTGGGTTCCTGGTTTTAGTTCTGTTTGTTTTGTGGATCTACTCACTGTTTCTGGGGATTCTTTTCTTCTTTCTTCTACATGTTTTTGTTTATCCCATACATGCTCTTGTATCTGTTCTTTGTTTTCAACTTGTGATTGTTCGCCACAGTTAACCTAATCATGTCCCATTTTCCCACATTTTTTACACAGCAGATCATATTTCTTTGCTTCATGTCTGATATTTCCACAAGCAAAACATTTTCTATTATCACAGTTATTTATTATGTGATCATTCTTTCCACAGAAAAAAACAAGTTTTTGGCTATCCCCTATATCTTATAAAACTCTGTTGCCTTCAACATGTATTGTTCTTGGAATATGTACAATCTTATCATTATCCATTTTCAAAATTACCCCACAATCCTATCCCACAGTCCATAAACCTCTATCATCATATATTTTCATAGTGTCCACAACCTCTTTACATAACAGATTTTAAGCAGTGTTTCCATGATTCTTTATCCACCTCAGTTTGAAATTACATAGCAATCCTTTTTTTTGTCTCTCAAGTCTATACTACGTAAGAGTTCCACAGATTACAGTCTTTTCTTTTTTGAAATTTCTCTAAGAAACTTTCTGTATATTGTCCCGTCTTGAATAAAGTATCACAGTTTGTCTCTTTATTAAAATGAATAAAAGCTCTTACCTCTGTCGATGATATTCCCAAAGCTGCAATAACTGTGTCCCATACCTTATTTCTTTCAAGTTCTTTTTTTTCCTTACTACTAAGACATACATCAAATTTCTTTTTCGCAATCGCTTTTTCTTCTTCTCCCTCTCATACTTGCTTCTTGCCTTTGGTCACCATTCTTGCATATGATTTTTTTCTTTTCTGTAATTTCTCTCACCTCCTCTTCCTGAATTTTGCCCGTAATATCATCCCAAAATGCTGCTGCTTCACTTTCTGGTTCAGTCTGATTTATCATTTCCCATAGATGTACACCCTGCAACCCTCCTGACTGGAGGGTTGTAACCATACAAGTCAACTTCAACACAGAAAACAAATCTTTATGGAACATGCACTCGGAGTCCTGGGAAGGTTCGGCTACCTTCTTTTCAATATTCTCCTTCACTTCAATTTTCCTCAAATGACCAAAGACTTTTGGATTCCGCTCCCTTCTGTATATTCTCCTCTTCCTTCTGCTGCTCACCTCAACACTTACTTGTTGCCTTCTTTTTCCTTACAGTTTCTCTGAGCCACCTATGCACCAGGGACAGAAACCGGAAGTGTAGGAGTTCTTTATTGATAATCACCACATGTACAAATTATTTATGCACTAAATATTATTTACATTATTTATATTATTTACACATTTGTACAGTACAGGACAATTTGATATTATTTAACACTCCCCCACCCATTTTTCCAAAGCCAAAAGTGTATTTTCTTTATGATTTCAAATAATATCCATTTCCCATTAAACTTTACTTCATTAAGTCTCTCAGTCCATAATGTCCATATAATAAAAGTTTTATTTTATAATTTTTTCTACTACTTATTTTGTTACCATAATATCCATATTCAAACATATCCACATTTAAGTGTTCAGCCTTTTCAAAACCTTTCAGCATTTTGTTTTTACATATTTCTTCACATAACTTCTTTATTCTAGAACATTTCAAAAACACATGTTCTGTTGTTTTAAGTTCCCCACAATGAATACATATTCTTTCTTGCTTTCTTTTATAAGGCATGTTAGCTTTATACAAGTAATTTACCTATTGATAATCTCCAAAAAAATATTTACAGTCATATAGGTTCATAGGTTCATAGGTTCATAGGTTCATACTAGGCTATCTGCCCTAGGGCATTTATAAGCCTAGCCAGAGTGTGTGTGGCTTTCACCACCCCTTAGGATGAGAATACTATACCCATTAATTTGCTGTGCCTCTGTCCAGCAGTGATACAGAGATGATTCCCGGGGTAAACCTACGATCTCCCATCCACTCGTCAAGATTTCTCTTGAACAGAGTCAGTGAGGGGCTCTGCCTCACATGGACTGGGATTCTGTTCCATAGTGTAGGGAGTCTCTGGGTGATGAATCTGTCCCTCCAGCGTCCTATTTATATCCGTGTTGAGGTTTAAGTCTCTTGCTCGTGGCTCTGGTGGATTTGGATTTTTGAGGTCGAGCATGTCCATTAATTCCGGGTTGGACATGGCCTTGTATGTCAGGCACAGATCACCTCTGAGCAGGCGGTATGCGACTGAATAGAGCTGGAGTTTCTTCAGTCGGGCATCGTATGACATATGTTTGAGCCCCTTTATCCTTTTGGTGAGGAACTTTTGGGGTCTTTCCAACTGCTGCAGGTGTCGGGTAAGGTACATTCCGAATGGGGCGTTGTACTCAATCATTGGTCTGATAACTGAAGAGTACAGGGGTACAATGACCTTTCCTGATCTGGATGTGAATCCCTTCATGATCAGGTGGGCAATGTAGAAGGTCTTCCTAACCACTTTGGCAATGTGAGTGTCAAAAGAGAGGTTACTGTCAACTTGGGTCCCCAGGTCCCTGATAACTTCTTCCGTGTTTAATGGATTACCACCTATGTGGTAATTAGGGGTTACCTTGTTTTTCCCAAAGGGTATGACTATACATTTTTTGGCATTTAGCTTAAGGCCATGGCTCTGGCACCAGTTATCCATTTCTATGAGACCTTTCTGGAGGATGTCTGTGTCTGATGGAGTGTCAATTATGGTGCCCAGTTTTTCTTATATTACCTAAATCTCATTTTAATAGCATTTTTCTCCATCTCTAAATGTTAAAAAAGGAAAAAATGAAATAATATTCATTCATAACATTCAAATACCATTCTGTCCTATTTTTCTCAACAATGTTCACATTCAATTTCCATAAGATTTTATTTTGATATTCCTTTATATCTTCATTCATATTGCTTTTCCATCTTTTTGATGTCCCTATTTTTCCCTGTAACACTTGTATTTAACATACAAAATGTATTCAGTCAAATTCCTATTCTCTTTTTATAACCTACTAAGGCCCTATACAAATTTAGTGAAGTCACATGCACAACTGAGTTAATTAACCCAAGTCTCCCTTCCTCTTCCCTTTTGTATAAAATCCCCCTTTTAACTGGATTTAATCTAGCACCACATATGAAAATATAATAGACATTATTTATTTTTCATACTTACTATGTATGCTAGCTTACTTAAAAGAATATAATTTAGCAAATACACTTTTTCTTGTATGACAATTTATATCACATCCAAAATGTGCATATATCATAATTCCTGCAAAATTTTCTCCCATTTTTTTTTATGACCATTTGATCCAAATACAATTCCTAGTATGTCTATAACCTCTGCATTGAACTGTATATCTTCCATATTTCCCATAAATCCAAAACCTTTATTTAACTGTCCGATTGTCCCTTCCATCAGTTCATTGTTCTTAGTAATTAACACTATATCATCTGCATAGATATATATTATTGGTAATCGTATTTCCTCCACTATCTTAAAACCTGCCATATTTAGAATTCTCTTCATTTTCTTAACAATTGTATTCATAACTAAAGCAAATATAATACTGTTAGCTGGACATCCTTGCCTTATTCCACATTCTGTTTTAATTTCCTCACTTAACCATCCACTTAATAATATTTTTACATTATTTTTTCATATACAGATTTAATTACTTTTAATATCTTTTCACCTATGTTATAAGCCCCTAATATATCCTATAAAGTTTCATACCGTATTCCATCAAATGCCTTACTTAAATCTCCTACAATGATTTTAGCTTCCACCTTTTTATTTACAATGTCACCTATTATTTCTTTTACTATCCATAATAAATCCTGATTTCCATTCCTTTTCTACCAAAAACTATATGATCAATCCACTTGTCTACTTTATTTGTTAATCTTTTAATTAATAATAATAATAATAATCATCATCATCATCATCATCAACAGCCCACTTTTTCCCATTTTTTTCTACATAGGGTCGGGGTATCTTGTTAACTGTCGCCAACTCTCTTGATTCAGTGCCACACTGTCAAAGATCTTCTTTCACACAATCCATCCACCTCTTTGCTGGACATCCTTCCTTCCTATTACCTTCTTCCTGTCTGTCCCAAATCTTCCTCACCAGATTGTCTTCTGCTTTTCTGCACGTGTCCAAACCACCGTAATCTGTTCTCTTTGATCTTTTCTGCAATTGGAGCAACTTTGGCTTCTGCTCTTATGTCCTCATTTCTTCATCTGCCCCACAGTGTGCATCCTACCACCCTTCTCAGGCACTTCATTTCCATCACCACTAGCTTCGTCAGCTGTTCTGCCTTTACTGCCCAGGTTTCTGTACCATACAGTAGTACTGGTTGCACCACTGTCTTGTACACCTTACTGTTCAGGTTTTTTGGCATTCTTCTGTCATAGACTACACCTGACACTCTATGCCAGTTGGCTGCAGCCCATCAGATTCTAGCTTTGACTTCTTCATTCAGACTTCCCTTCTCCTCAACCACCCCTCCCAGATGCTTGAAGCTGTTTACCTGTTCCACTATCTTCCATTCTATCTCTATTCTCAGCTTCTTCTTCTTCTTCTTTCGGCTTTTCCAAGTTAGGGGGTCACCACAGCAGATCACCTGTCTGCTCATGATTGGCAGTAGAGTTTTACAGTGTCAAGTTGCTAGCCCGGTGCCCAACCTTCCACGGGTGGCACACACATGTACTCACTCACACCTAGGGCCAATTTAGAGTGTCCAATCCACCTACAGCATGTCTTTGGGATGTGGAAGGAAACCAGAGCACCCGGAGGAAACCCACGCAACTATAGGGAGGACATGCAGACTCCGCACAGAAGGCACACCAGCCGAGGATTGAACCGGAGAACCTCTTGCTGTGAGGTGACAATGTTAACTGCTGCATCACCCTGGCTGCCCCTATTCTCAGCTTCTTCTGATTTCCTCAATTTTACTGCCATTACCACTGTCTTATCTGTGCTTAGTTTCATCCCATGTGCCTTCAGTTTTGCATTCTATTCTCTTATCCTTTGCTGAAGTTCTAGCTCACAGTCTGCCTGTAATGCCACATTGTCTGCATATAGCAACTTTATTGATCTGCCCCCTCTGACTTGTTTGCTAATGTAGTCCATCACCAGTATGAACAGCAGTGGGCTCAAAGCTGAACCCTGGTGTGCACCCACTTCCACTGAGAATCCCTCTTTGAGGCCAAACACTGTTCATACATGAGTCATTGGATCTTTGTACATAGCCTGCACTAATTCTGCCAATGTTTCTGGGACTTCAGACCACCGTAGTACTGTCCAGATCAGCTTTCTTGAGACTTTGTCATATGCTTTCTCCAAGTCTCGGAATGCCCAGTTAGACTCTCTCCTCATCTTTAGCTTCTTCTGAAGTATCTGTCTCACTGCAAACATTGGGTCAGTTGTGCTGCATCCTGATCTGAATCCAAACTGCTCATCTCCCATCTTACATTCTACTACTCTGCATATCCATTTGTCAAGTCACCCTCTCCAGTACTTTCATGCAGTGTGATAGGAGTTTGATACCTCTGTACTGCCCACAGTTGTAGATGTCCCCTTTGTTCTTGTACACTGGCATGAGTTTGCTTATTCTCCAGTCATCTGGGGTACACCTTTCTCTCCACACTGCTATTAGTACCCTCAGGAGCCATTTCTCCCCTATCTCACCCAGCATCTGTATCATATCTCCTGTGACCTCATCTGAGCCTGGTGCTTTCCCTGACTTCATTTTCCTTAGTGCTGTTTTACTTTTTCTAGGATGGACTCCTCTTTTTCTCTCATCATGATTCAGTACAACTTCTGTGAAGTTTTCTTCATTCAGAAGCTGCTGGAAATACTCTTTCCATCTGCCTTTGATGTCCTGTGGACTGGTGAGCAGGTTATTACTGGCATCTTTTATGAAGGGTGTCTGACTATCTTCTTTATCTTTCTGTCTTTGCCTTGCAACCTGATATAGTTTATTTGTGCCACTTACTGAGTCACTTTCCAGAAGTTGGTTCAGTGCTTCTGATGCCCTATTCTTTGCTATTGCAACTTCTTTCTTAGCTTCTTTGTTGGTCAACCAGTAGTCCTTCCTAGCCTGGTCAGTCTTTTCTATCTCCCACTTCTTCCTGCACTTCTTCTTTCTTTTGATGACTTCCTGGACTTCTGCATTCCACCACCAGCTTTCCTTATGTCCCTTATTTCCATACCTGGCTCAGCCACTTATCTTTTCTGTAGTCCTAACACATGCTGTTTTTAGGTGCTGCCGTTCTTGATGTTCTTTGTGTTTCACTGTTGCAGTCATTACATTTGGGTAATGTGCTGGCAGGTTGCCCTCAGTCTGCCTGAATTCCAAAGTCTTGGGTCCTGCGTCAGTTGCTGTCTTCTCTTCCATGATGTCAGGTCATCAGGGATATAAAACATGCAGCCTATGCCGTTTTCTTTAGTCTTTCTTGCCGCGTGGTGCCTGAAGCAGAAGCATTTCACAAGTGCCGGTTGGCCGACTACTGAAATATTCGCGTTTGAGTTTCAGAACCGAAGTCTTCAATAAAGCTAAGTACCCTGTTGGGGAAACTTTTTTCTTGCTTTTTAACGATGTCAGAAAAAGTTAATAATTATATTACTTGTGGGAAGCAAATACCTAATAAGGATTCCCATTTATACTGTATTCCTTGCCTAGGCCCTGATCACAACGTGCCCGGCTGTAGGTTTTGTGCTAGATTTAACCAACGCACTATTAAGCGTCGGTATATTTTTGCATCTAAGTATTTTGGAAACAGATTTAACTACCCAGCGATGTCGTCGGACAGCAATCCGACTACCAGAGTACATAAAAAATGCAAAGAAAAGGACAGAGAAAGGCAGTCGAGATCCAAAACCGATGACGAAGCTTCTCCTAAGCTAGTCGCCAGTTCGCCGGTACTCAGTGAGGCACTTTCGCAGCCCCTAATACCCGCTACTTTTGAGTCACAGGCCTCTACCGACACCCATGTGGAGTCCGGCATGCCACAAGATACTCAAGGTATTGGACCGACGGATGTATCTCCCTCGGATGGGTCTGGAGCCACTAAGTAGGCACTGGCTTCTGAGGGTGTATTCAGACCTCAACATTTTTATATCAAACCGACGAAAGCTACAAAACCAAAGGCAAAGACACCTTCTAAAACTAAAAAAACGATGCCTGAGCCATGTGCACAGGCCTCTATGCCTAAAAAACAGATGATCAAAATGGCTGAAGACCTTATTACCTTGAACAGGTGTACCCATCCCCCTCCAGAGAAGAGGCCTAGGCAAGACACTGACTATGAATCTACAGATCAGGTTTCTATTTCTTCTGATTCCTCTTCTGATCAGGAATTATCTTTACCTCCCTATGAGGATTCTGATGCTGAGGAGTCTATTCCATCTGCATCTCCTCCTGAGGATTATTCATTTGGGGAAACTTTGCATACTTTGAGTGAGCATTTTCACTGGGAGAGTCAAGACTTCGCAGAATCAAAAAAGAGGCTCAGGGATTTCCTCCTTCTCCCTCAGCACAAGCCTTTAGCCATTCCCCCTGTGTTAGATATTGTGGATGATGTTTTCTCGGAGTCAAGCCTGAACCCTCACTCTTTACCTCCGGCTCCCAGTAACCCTGACAGGTATTACAGGGTCCCTGACTCTCATACATTTTTATTTGGAAACCTTGCTGCTGATCCAGAAACTATTTCACAGGGTCCAAATGGGGTTAAGGCCTCAACAGCAAAAAACCCTACCCCCTTCGACAGAGATTCAAGGGCGCTGGACAGATGGGGAAAAAAGGTTTATACGTCTGCAACCTTGGCAATCAGGGCCTTAAACTGTCAATTTCATATGCTTAAGTACCAACAGCATGTTATGGGATTGCTGAAACAGAAGATGATGTTGATTTCAGAATGTGCAGAAAATAAGGAATTGCAGGAATTATTGCATGCAGTTGAACAAGTTGGAAAGCATACTTTGCAATGTGGTTTTGATTATTTAGAGTAGAGGCCTCCTGCAGGGCCGCAGTTACTGGATCTGTGATTAGGAGGCATGCCTGGTTAAAGGAGCAAAATTTGCTGGATTATGTTAAAGCTAAATTGCTAAATGCACCTTTACAGCATGATTCTCTGTTTGGTATTAAGGCAGAAGAGGTTTTAAAGAAAATGGAAGACAAAGCTAAGTCTATGCAAACTGTTAAAGATTTCTTACAAGTGCAGCCACCTAGATTCAGTAGACACTGGCCTACAAAAAATTGGTCCTTTCCTGTGTCAAACAGAGCTCAAAGGGGCCAGGTACCAGGCTCAAAACTAATGCAGGTCAAATCGATGGGGTGCATCCACCTCCAAATCTGGAGGAGATAAAGCGCAAACCTACAGAAAGCAATCCCAATGACTTCCCTCTGCCTACACCAAGCACTTATATTTTGGCAGCACCCATAGGGGGAAAATTAGCACTTTTTGCTCAAAAGTGGCAGTTAATAACCCAGGACAAGTGGGTACTGAACATCGTATCACAGGGATACAGATTCCATTTCCACACTCTGCCAATGACAAATGGTTGGCTAGACCTGCCAAAAAACCAATGGGCAGAGGCACAGAAACAGGTTGCATCCCTCATGGATATGGGGGCCATTCAGACAGTACCAAAACAGGAAAAAGGACAAGGTTTTTACTCAGGACTGTTCTTGGTACCCAGAAAGGACAAGGCCTGGCGGCCACTACTGGATTTATCGATTTTGAACACATACCTGGACATTCCAAAATTCAAAATGCTCACTTTGCAACAGCTTCTGCCCATGCTGGGCAAGAATGCTTGGCTGGTGACTTTAGACTTAAAAGAGCCATACCTGCATGTCCCAATAAGACAGTCATGCAGAAGATACCTCAGATTCAAGGCTGGCTTAATGCATTACCAATTCTCTGCACTGCCCTTTGGCTTATCTACTGTGCCCAGGGTCTTCACAAAGTGCCTGGCACCAGTAATTGCATTTTGCAGACAAAGAAGTATTCAAATATATCCTTACTTGGACGACTGTCTCATTCAAGCAGAGAACAAGGACACTCTTCTACGACACCTGGCGTTTGTGAAAAGGCTTCTAGCATGCCTAGGGTACACAATAAATGAAAAGAAATCACAACTGGTACCCTCTCAAAAGATAACATTCCTGGGTGCAAGCTTGCATACAAGTGCCCAGATGGCTTACCTCACGCCAGACAAACAAAGGCAACTGACTACTTACTTCAAACTGATGGCAACAAAAATCCAGTCTTCTGCAAGACAAATTCTGCAGGCTCTGGGCTTCATGGCATCCTGCATCCTACTAATTCCATATGCAAGACTGCATATGAGGAAATTTCAATGGTACCTAAAAGGTTTATGGAGTCAACATTCACACAGTCTGGAAACAATGATTCCTCTCATCTCCTGCCTGCAACAGGAGTTTCTATGGTGGGCAAAGGCCTATCGCCAAAACATGGGATGGCCCTTCACTCTACCCCTGCCAGCCAGACCTTAACAACAGACGCATCAGATTATGCCTGGGGAGCCCACATGGCAGGAAGATGCATTCAGTGCATATGGGCACCAAATCAAATGCATCTACTTATCAACCAGAAAGAGATGCTAGCAGTTCAAAATGCCCTAACAGCCTTCAAGGACTTACTTCATCCAGGAAACTACTGATAAAGATGGACAACACCACAGTCATGTGGTATATAAACAAGCAAGGGGACACACACTCATACCCCTTTGCAGATTAGCCATGGCACTGTGGGACACAGCTTTGGCCTACCAAATAAATCTTCAAGCTCAATTCCTGCCAGGAAAACAGAACACTCTGGCAGACGATTTAAGCAGAAACCTTATGGATCCTCACGAGTGGAAACAAAATCCACAAGTATTCAGCATGATAACAGAGAAATGGGGGAGCCCAGACATAGCTCTATTTGCCTCTCCTCAAAATTATCAATTGAAAGGATTCTGCACAAGGACTTATCACAGACAAGCATGGAAAGTGGATGCCCTATCCTTCAGTTGGAAAAACCTGTCAGTTTACGCCTTTCCTCTGCCTCTTCTACTCAAGGTCCTCCTAAAAGTCAAACAAGAGAAGCCAAAGATGATATTAATTGCCCCAGACTGGCCCTGTCAATACTGGAACCCAATCCTAAGGAACTTGTCTCAATACCCAGCTTGGACCTTGCCTCAAAGACCACAACTACAGTCCCAGCAAAACAATCTGATCCTGCACAATCAACTACAGACTCTGAACTTGGCAGCATGGATAATCATGTAATCATACAAACAACACATCTCAGTAAAGCTGTGATGGATGTCATTTTGGAAGCCAGAAGGCCTGGTACTAGAAAATCTTATGCTGACCAATGGAAGAGATTCTGTGCTTGGAATCAAGTACAAGGAACTGATACAGCAGAACCACATATTCCCCAGATATTACAATACCTAACTGAGATGCTTGACAAAGGCCTATCTTTCTCATCAATCAAATTCCGTGCCTCTGCCATTTCGGCTCATTACAATACAGAGCCATCAATCTTTTCTCATCCTTTACTAAAGCAGTATCTTAGAGGAGTCAAAAATCTAAGGCCTCCTAGAAGATCACCATTACTTGCATGGGACCTCAATTATGTGTTGGAAAAGCTCACCCTGCCTCCATTTGAACCAGCCGCTACCGCTGATATAAAGTTCTTATCGTGGAAGACAGCTCTGCTACTAGCAATTACTTCAGCAAGAAGAGTTTCAGAGCTACAGGCCCTCATGGCTGTAGAGCCTTTTATCATATTTTGCCCAAACAGAGTGTCTCTGAGGACAAATCCTACTTTTACGCCTAAGGTGGTTTTCAGTTTGGCTCTTAACCAAACAATTCATCTGCCAACTTTTTATCCAAATCTGCAGAACAAAGGGGAGAAAATTCTGCATTCTTTGGACGTACACAGACAGCTAAGATTCTACTTGAGCAGGACAAAAGCTCTAAGAAAAACTGAGTGATTACTAATGTCATATGCTGCAGGATCAGAAGGAAAGGCTATCTCAAAACAGACAATTTCAAAGTGGATAAGCCACTGCATCCGTTTCTGCTACTTACACCATGATAAATCTGTGGCCAAGGGCATTAGGTCTCATTCCACCAGAGCTGTAGCTACTTCGGCAGCCTTTCTCAGAGGAGTACCAACCAAAGACATTCTAGAGGCTGCTACTTGGAGTTCTGTTCACACCTTTACAAAGCATTACCATTTGCCTCTGTACTCTAAGTCCAGGGCAGGCTTTGCCACTGCAGTGCTGCAGGGCCTTATAGCCGCACCTAATGCTGTTTAGCTCTATCCTCCCAAACATAGCTTTGGGATTCTACCCAAATGTAATGACTGCAACAGTGAAACACGAAGAACATAGTACAGTTGTGTACACTTACCATAAATGTAGATGTTCGAGTGTATTCACTGTTGCAGTCCAGGTTACCCTCCCACCATCCCCCTGACATTCTACAGTTTATGTTTCCTTCTCTATCTTCTACAACCTATGTGGTGTATTTGCTTGTAGATGAAGGTAAAGTTTATATTGTTACATGTATATAGATATATTTATTTAATATTGCTACCTTTTTGGGGGCACCTGACATCGGGGGCAAGAAAAACTAAAGAAAATGGCGTCGGCTGCATGTTTTATACCCCTGACGACCTAACGTCATGGAAGAGAAGACAGCAACTGACACAGGACCCAAGACTTTGGAATTTAGGCTGACTGAGGGCAACCTGCCAGCAGATTACCCAAATGTAATGACTGCAACAGTGAATACACTCGAACATCTACATTTATGGTAAGTATACACAACTGTACTTTCAACTCCACCTATTTCCTCCTATTCTTGGGGTGCTAGAGCCTGAGTAATTCCTTGAACTGTTGTGCTTTCTCTCCAGTCAACTTCCAGGTCTTCAGCTTGGTCTCTGTGGACCTTGGAGCCTTCTCTGACCACAGCTTGCAGCTGATTGGGGCAATTAGTGGTTTATGCTATGGACCAACCGTTTCACTGGGGTTGACTTTGCAATCATGGATTCTACCCCAGTGCCTTTTTCTTACTAGGAGGAAGTCTACCTGAGTTTCATATTGTCTACTCTTGTATGTGATCTTGTTAGTGTCTCTCTTTCGGAACAATGTGTTGGCTACTATCAAGCCATTTGCCAGACAGAAGTCTAGAATGTCTTCTCCTTTTTTATTCCTGTTGCCCCACCCATGTGGACCTAGGCAGTCCTCATATCCTGTTCTGTATCTGTCCCAATATGTGCATTCAAGACACCCATTATCAACACCAATTCATGTTGTCCTGCTTTATCTAGTAGGTCCTGCAAATGCTGTCTGAATGCACTCTTTTCTCACCATCACAACCCTGCTGAGGGGCATAGGCTGAGGTTATGAATACTGCCCTATCATTACAATGGAGTCTGATTGCATCCCTCACGACCTTCTGAAGCCTCTCTCTCACCACAATTCCTACACCATTTCTAGCCTTTCCCCCTCCTGAGTAGTAGAGTCTAAATCCTAGGCCAACTGGCTTTGCTGCACTGTCCTTCCATGTTGTCTCTTGGATACATAGGATGTCCAGCCTCCTCCATATTATCTGTCATCCACTTCCAAGCTGCGCCCTGTCAGTGAACCTACATTAACCATAGCAATTCTCAGTTCATGTTTGGCAGGTTGGTTGGTTTTATGTCCAGCTTTTGCTCAACAGAACTATCCCACATAACCCACATAACCCAGGCTGGGCAACTAGATACCAGCCAGCCATTAGCTTATTAACCTAGGGCTGCTAGGCTTTATGGCGGGCACACACTTACCGATAGGGGTACATATACCCCTCCCACTGTTAGCAAGATTCCCTGGCAAAGGTCAGAGTAGGCCGGGTCCTCAACCCACTTATCACCAGTAACTACCCATGCCCATTTTGGCGACATTAGTTAACATGAGTAAATCACCTAGAGCCATATTTTACACCATCAAGTGTTCTCCTGTCTTGAGGCAACTGAGCACCACAGTAGATGCTCAAAGTGGTTGGTCTGTACAAATCTTCCCGCTGTAGGGCACCATGTAGAGTTTGTACTGCTGCCCACAGCTTCATTCATTGGTGAGTTTGAGATGAAACACTCATCATGTTTCTCAAGTGTGGGAGAACCCCCACGGAGACACAGGGAGAATGTGCAAACTCCAAACAGGCATTGATCGGAGGTCAGGATTAAACCTTGTACCTTGTGCGTGAAAGATGAAGACCGTAACTATTAGGTAAATCTTTTCGTTCTTATGTTATATTCTGTATTATTCAGTACTGTAGGTCTCCAATTGTTTATGGTTTCTTTCTCTCCTTTTTTTCCATATGAATTTCATGATTCCAATGCATATCTGTTTATCTGTTGTACCTGTCTTTAGCCAATCATTTACTACCACCACAAAATACTTTTATGCTAATTTTCCATATCATTGTACATGTGATATTCAATTCCATTCATTCCTACAGCTGTATCCAGCATCAGGTCTTGCAATAGTTCATTTAGCGCTTTCACATTTATACTTTTCTCCAAATTCTTATTATCTTCTTTGCTTAGTTTTTAACGATCCATTTCTGTGCCACTTTTCCCTCTTTCTTTGCAAAATTATGTTATGTATACTTTTTAATCACTTCAAATATTCCTTCTTGTGTTGCTACTTTTTCCCCTTCATTATTCATTAATTCCCTTATTATTCTTTTATTCTCTGTTACTAATTTATTCAAGTAAGGTGCCACCTCTTCTTTTCTTCCTTCTAAACAATATTTTTCTTTATATAGCAATCTCCTAATTTCTTTTCCTGATTTATATCATATATTTCATTTTCTTTCTCCTAAAAAAGCTCTCTTATCCCTCAAAACTTCCTTAAACACTTCTTGACTAAGCTGCTTATATTTTATCTATCCTTAACTTATCTTGACATTCCAAAAACATTGTATATTTGTCCTTAAAAGTTATCCACCAACTTGCCCAATTTTCATAAATTATTCTCATGCCTATATGATCCTGCCATATGTTATAAATAATGATCCTTCCACAGCTTATTAGTCTCTTTCCTGTCTTTTTTAATTAAGTTTTTTTTTTCATTCAGCCTCTTGGCACCTTTACCTACTCCTATATATCCTTCCCTCTGGTGTACCTCTATCATTATGGCTACATGATCTCAAAAGCCTGTCGTTTTATCCCTTTCCACATAATTTTTAAACTGGCAGACACTAAAGAATAATCAATTTAGTTTTAATTTCACTTCTTCTGTACGTCAGTGTTTATTATCCCATATTTATAGCTTTTCATTTTTCATTATCTCATATATAGTTTTAACATCACTACCTTTTTTCATACGTATTTTTAAAATACAGTTAAAATCTCCCACTAATATTATATCCATATTACCAGCTACATAATTTAGAATTTTTTAAACATTATCTTCTCTTACTTTCTTTGTAACATATGCATATATTGCAGTAGTTCTACAAACCATTTGATTTCCAGCTTAAATTTATTACCATTATTTTTCCTAATTGTACTGTTGTAAAATCTAAGATTTTAATGTTTTCTTGACATAATATGCCTATTCCTGAGCATGTATCTTTTCCCATATTCCATATAATGTTTCTACCCCATAATACTTCAGTTTGTAACCTTTCCTCATCTGTCAAGATTCTAGTATCTTCTAATATAATTATTGCATATCAACTGAAGAACACCATTCTAAAATCCCTAATCTTCTTTTAATATTCTAATAGCATTTAAAGCTAAGATCTTCAGCCTTTAAATGAAGTTAGTATAATTATTCCTCTGTCAGCCTTTGCCTTTTTTATTCACTTTCACATTTATGCTTTCAAACTTTCTATTTCTCTTTCACCCTTTTTCCTATAGACTTTTTCCTTCATCTTACTACTTCCCAGTTTACATATTCCTTCCCACTCATATCAAGCACCCCTTCTTCCCCTTCCCTTTCCCCATCTTTGTCCTCCACTATTACTGTATTTATTTCCTGTGTGCTAGCTTGTCTTTCTTGTTCCTTTTCTATATTTTTATCTATATCATATATGGGATCCTGTGTCTGTAACTTCTACATTTTCTTCACAATCTACCCATGTATATCCAGTTTTTCCACATTTTTTTACATTTCATATTACATCTTCTTGCTTTCATGCCCTTTTTTGCCACAAACAAAACATTTTCTTTTATCAGATTCATTTATCAAATGATTACTTTTTCCACAGGAAAAAAACACATTTTTGGCTGCCGTCTGTATTTAACAAATCCTCTGTTACCATTCACAGTAATCACACTTGGGATATGTGCACCATTATCACTTTCCATTTTCAAAAGTATCCCAAATTCCCAACCCCCAGTCATAAACCTCAGTCTTCATATATTTTTGCTGTGCCCATAACATCTTTATATTTAGTTTTAAATATTCTTTCAATTCCTCTTTTTCAACTTGTATTCTAAATTGTATCAAAATTCTTTTTTGGTTTCTCTATGATCACTCCAAGGATTACAATTCTTTTTTTGTTCATACCATTCTAAAAATTTCACCATATATTGTCTTGTTTCAAAGAATATATCACCATACATTTCCTTATTAATAAAAATAAAGGTCCTTACCTCCTTGGGTGAAACACCCAGTGGTACAATTACAGTGTCCCATACTTCATACCTTTCAAGTCCTTTCTCTTTCTTACTCTTATAACAAATTTATTTTTCGCCTCCTTCACTTCTTCAGCTCTTTCTTCTTCTTCTTTCATTGAATGTGCATACAATTTCTTTTTCGCAACCTCCTCTTCTTGTGTCTTCTCCATAATTTCACCCCATGAAGCTGCCACTTCACTCACCAGTTCACTCTGATTAATCAGTTCCAATAAATAAGGAGGGTTGTAATAATACATTCCTGCTGGCTCTCTCCCTGTCCCTCAAACAACCTTTCCTGGAATACACACTCCGAATCTAGTACAGCTTCACCGACATTCTGCCCCTTTACCTCCTTCCTTCCTCCTTTCTCCTCTGATATGGACAACCCTTTCACTTCTTCTGCTTCACTTAAATGCCTTTCTCATAAAGGCTCTGCTACCTCCATCTTTGCATTCTCCTTCTCCAGCACTATTTTCTCCTCATCAACACTTGCCATACTTCGTCCTGTTTCTCTGAGCCACTTTCATGCCTGGAACAGAAACAGGAAGTTGGATGCACCACCAACAATAGAGTCCCAGTATGAGGGAGGAGAAGTTCCCTGATGCCCTGGACAAATTTCCCTTGTACAAACACCACCTTGGATCTCCCATGAAACTAGGCTACTAGCCTAGTGGGACTAATCTGGCCAAAAAAGGATAAATAAAATAATTTAATGTGTAAAAAGGCCACTAACAAAGTGAGTATTGACAATTGGCTCTCCATTATACCGTATGTTTTATTTAATGCTTATTATATGGTTTTGCATCTGTAGGCAGGACTCTCCAACAGCTATATGACATGAAAAAGGCATTGTAAAGATTATAAACTCAAAGTGTGGGTCCTGAAGTGCTTGGGAAGTTGCCATGCAGTGAGTAAGCAAACTCAGTAAAGCATCACTATTTCTTTTAATCAAATTGGCAGTTGTCAGATTAGCATATAGGTACTCATTTTGTATTATTTTTTACTTGACTAAGCCACCCCCCCCCCAGGTAGATGCATTGGTAAGAAGAGTCATTCTGAAATTAAATTGTTGAAGTCTGGCATTTTATGTAGAGAGGTTAAGGCTGTCAGCTGCTATTTGTCTGCTGCTTGACTTTGAACAAGTCACTTATCCACGCATTGCTCCCAGGCCACCCCTGAAACTGTCTAGTTGGCTTACTTGTTTAATAAATGGGTATTATTAAGTTGTTAGAATCTCAGTTTATTTATTTTTTTCTTTAGACATTTCTATGTTGCAGTCTTGTCACAGAACACCATAAAAAGTACTGGCAGAAGATCTATAAAGCCTATCAGTTAAGCCGGCTTGGAGATACTGGTGTTTGCAGCCTCTTAGACTTCAAGTGTGAAATTGTCTTTGGCATATAAGCACAGGTCAAAGGCATAACCTTTTTGTTGTATGAACTAGATTAGCCACTGTCCTCTGTAAAGTGCATGAATAGTTTTCTTTCCTGATAATTTTTCTGAAGGCTATTTAGAATCCATAACTTAATATGTTTAATTTCATCACTGATGTTACAGTGGTTAGTAATTCTTTTAAGAACAGTCTTAGCATATGAAAGTATAACATCATGGCTGGGGAGATCATTTTTTTTGAGTTATGCTACATAATCAGAGTTGCCTAGACATAGTAAAGCCTTGTTGAGTCTAATTATGGTGGCTGCCAAAAAAGCAATTACTAGAAAATGGAAATCAAAGTCTAGACCAACATTATTAAAAGTAGTGAATATAGTAACAGAGATAAAACAACTTGAAGTGGGATCTTTAGAAAAGGGAAGGAGCAAACTACATAGGAAAAAATGGGAATTGTGGGAAGAATATAGGCAGAGCAGGAACAAGGTTTGAGGCAGGATTTGAATGAACCATATAATTATTAACTGACAATGGCTGGATGGTTTATAAGTGATGTATAATGTTTGCAACTACAGTTATTTCAATGGTGTATGTGATGTAAACTGTTTGCAACTAAATTGGTATCATTTTGTATGTTTTTCATTTTTATAAATGTAAGATTGCCTTTGTCATGTGTGAAAATTTAATAAAGATGTTTGGAGAGAAAAAAAAATTCTCCACAGTACATAGATTTTCTGAATTGAAAAAAAAAATAAACCAGTATGAAGAAAGCAGAAAACTGAATATAGTGAATTTGAAAAACAGAAGAAAACTTTTTATGCACTTGTTCTACTTTCTGGTTCCCTTTTTAAAGAAGTGGTATGAGGTAGACTCACGTATCACTTGTGGTTTACTTGATATTATACACTTTGTACAAGTAACCCATGGTGCAGACTATATACTGCATTTTCTATGTTATAAAACACACTTGTTAAACTAATACATGGAAATTATCTGTAAGATTATAGTCACCCAATTACAGCTTGTTATGTCTGTATGTCCAAAGCAGAAAATATGTGAGGGAAGGGGAAACTGTATTGAATTGTATTATCTTATGCTGTGTTTCAGACTGTCAGCCCCAGGACCAGGTAATCTATTTTTTTCATATAAAATATTTTGCTCTGTCTCTCAAACAAATATCCCTTACTTTTAAGTATTTCCCTTCTATCCATCACCTTTGGTTCTAAAACGGATGAAGGGGTAGTACAGAAGTGGTTATTTTTTTATTGCAATTTGATAACTGGAGAAATAAACTGGTCAGAAGACTCTTTTAAGCCATGACCAGGATCAGAAAGGAGCAGAAATGAGATTACTGCAAGACTACCTGATGAAATCCAGCATTCAGTCATCTTAAGTAAGAAAAAGTGGATATGTAGCAAGGTTAGGGAGCAACAGGAAGCATTCAGCAGTGTGAAATGTTTTTATAACAGACATATACATGCAAAGAAAGATAAGAATATACAGAGGAGTCAGTACAAATATATATACTTTGTATGTGAAGTTAGTAAATCATCAAAGAAGCATTTGAAATGTAGTGAGTGCAATATAAAAGTAAGTTACTGATGCAATTTTTGTTACCCTTTGTCTTGAAAACTTGTGCAAGTAATCTCTGTCTAAAGGTGTTCTTTCAGCTTTGCATTGAAATCTGCTGGAAAAATATCTTCAGACTAAATTGTGTTGTGCAGTTTGCAAAAAAAGATTTTGTGTCTGTAACCATCATGGTGGCTAGCAGGGGGGAAAATTAGTGCAATGCAGAAAAACTTCCTAGTACATTTGAACAAGAACATAGTCATTTTAAAATGGTGTCCAGTAATGTATTGGATAATGGTTATTAGGAGAGGTTCAGATGACGGAGTTCTGCATCTCCATTTCTTGAAGAAGTGAAAATTGTCCATCATCCATCCATAATTCTCCTGATGGAGTCCTCTAGGAATTGTCTTTCTTTTATTTTCCCCAGTATTGCATTTTTTTTAATTAGAATGCCATTTTAACTGCCTTTGTTGAGAAGATCACATGTAGGATTTTGGATCTTGCACATATCGCAGTACTTCACCACATTTGGTTTAGCAGATTAAAGAGTCTCACCTTCAGCAATCATAAATGGAGAGAGTGGATGTGTTCTTTAAATGTATCACACAGATGGGCTTGGATTTTTGCTGTCACAAAAAAAAATACTCAGCCAAAGATAGGATCATGCAGGCTGTGACAGCTAGAGGCTATAGGTCCTAACTGCTACACCACTACTACTAATATTGGAATGCAGAAAACAATCAGCAGTACAAGGGTATATGGTTAATGTGCACTCCTGTCTTAGGTAAAAGCTAATCTTTGCAGTGCCCAGATAGTTAGAGATCAGAGTTTTAATACCTGGCCGCTCTGGATTTTATCTACCTCATATCAAGCCCATTGCATTACAGTGCAACCTTACCAACAGCAACTAAAACTTGACCAGACTTATTTTTTATGCATGTATATATATATATATATATGTATATATATATATATATATATATATATATATATATGTATGTGTGTGTATATATATATATATATATATATATATATATATATATATATAAAAAACGAGAGAGACACACAACACACACACACACACACACACACACACACACACATGCTTAGTGTTTAATCACATTGCATTGTACAGAAAGCTCTGCATCTGATACTGAAGTGATGCAGTGTTCCACTGTTCTGCTTTCGACAGTGGTGGCTCCGCTTTTTGTTCTCTGATTGGCTCCCAAATCATAATTATAGCCAAGTGTCAAAGAGAGAGAAAGGGAGCCAATCAGAGAATGATTTTGATCTTAAGCAGCCATTCAGAGTGCCAAGTAAAAGTCTTTGGCTTCAGCTCCCTATAATGATACTCCCGGGGCACGAACAATGACAGAAAATAAACTTCTGTCACTTTTCCCCTTTGCTAAATGTGGTTGTGGCAAATTGCTTTTAAAGAGAAGGAGAAAAAATAAAATAGAAGCAAAACAGTACCAAAGTAAATAACTGCAATACCAGCAGTTAAAACGAATCCTTTTAACTGCTGGTGTTGCAATTATTTACTTTGGTACTGTTCTGCTTCTATTTTATTTTACCTGTCACTCTTTAAGTACATACCTCTCAGCCTCCTAGAGTATGAAATCTGGACAAAGCCAATAGCCAAACGTAATGCAGGGATAAAGCCACAAAAATAGGGACAATTTTTAGATATTGCTCTTACAAACATAGAAAGTTCTGGAATAACAGGTTTTGTCTTAGCATGCATTTTCTGAAGGATATGAAATTTGAAACTCAAATGTATGTAATTATTTATAGACTCAGCCTTTGGTGGTTTGCCAGAAAACTATAGATTTTATGAGGAAAACAGCAAAAATATGAGGCAAAAATATGGACACTTGAGAGGTATGGTGTGTAAGTATCTAACAATGTCTTGCCTCAGGAATCAGGGATGAAGGCATAAAAAAAATAAAAAAAACTGGAGACAAAGTTCCTAAATCATATAGAAAAATAACACATTTTGCCTTAGCATGCATTTTATGCAGTCTAAAACTCAAACTGTTAATGATTACTCAGAGACTGCAGTCATCAATATGTGAAAAACTGTCTGAAGAACACATGGTAATATGAGAAAAATCAGGAGCATTCAGCAAAGTCAAGGATAGCTGAGAACATTGTATTTCTATATGTGAGGAGGGGGTGATGGAGATGTAATGCTTTGGACTGTATGTGTCTGACAGCAGTGACTTCACTGCTGGTTCAGTGTATGGATTTCTTCCTTCAATTAATCAGAATGAAGCATCTCAGAAGTTTTGGGTCAATAGAGTGGCCGTAATGGGATATGTTTTTTTGAGTGAGTATGTCTTGGGGCACCCGTGTATCTGTGCCATTGCATCTTTGTGTGTGACTATCTGTATCCAACGGCTAAACCCACTTAATTGACAGAGTATTCTTGGATGTTTTATTTTTAATGAATAAAGAAATACATAAATTATACCAACAGTGAAGTTACTGCTGTGTGTGTGTGTGTGTGTGTGTGTGTGTGTGTGTGTGTGTGTGTGTGTGTGTGTATATATATATATATATATATATATATATATATATATATATATATATGGGTCTAGTTCAGAAGATCGACAGACCATTTGATCGACATTCATTTAGTTGACAGCCCATTTGGTCGACAACCAGTACTCAAGGCACTTAACAGGGATTTGCCCCCCTCCCCAATGTTGTGCGACCCTGGAGTTGATATATATAGTTAGGGGGGGGTGTGGGGCACAGCCCCCCACATTGGGGGGCATGAGGGGCAAAGCCCCCCACCTATTTTCGTTTAAAATGTGTAGTTTTTCTTGTATTTTCATGCTTTTAAACGAAAATACCCACCCCCCTAACTATATAGTACCATCAACTCAGTCTAGCTCATCTGATTTTGTACTATCCCGTGAAAACCCCCGACCTGACTGGCATGCTAAACTTCAAAAATTCAAATAGACAACGCCGGTCCTCCAACAGAGCCTTAATCGAAACCATCACATGCAAAAACAACTCCGGGAATCACTATTTGCCCATGAAATAGCAAAAATATGGAACAACCTTCCCCCTGACCTCAGACTGCAAAACTCCACACCCTCCTTCAAAAGCCTACTTAAAACATACCTCTTCACCAACCTTCTATGCAACTGTAATTGATGCCCTGAAGCCTCGCCCACTCACTATTTCTACACCCCATCTGTCCTGGACAACAAAAACAACACCATCTAACTTTACCTATCCGTGTGTGAGCAATAACCTATATATGAGTGTATGTACGTGTGTGTGTGTGTGTGTTTGTATATATATATATATATATATATATATATATGTGTGTGTGTGTGTGTGTATATATATATATATATATATATATATATATATATATATATATATATGGGTCTACTGCGTTTGGTCGAATTCCATTTGGTCGAAAATGGAATATAGCCCCTGCCCCACTGCAGTGCGACCCCGGAGTGAGAATATAAAGTTAGGGGGGTGTGGGGGCATAGCCCCCCTCATTTTGCAACTAGTTTTTACTGGCGTTATATGTTTCAATGTATTTCTAATGGATACACATGTATATAATAGTGCATACACTGCAATTATGTGGGGGGCTACGCCCCCAACACCCCCCATACCCCCTTACTTTATATTCTCACTCCAGGATTCCAGGCTTTTCAGTTCAAAATAGAATGCTTAATTTAATTACAGGCAGTAGCTCTGTCATAAATGTGTCTTATATCTGTAACTGTTAACTGACAATCCCTAACAGACTGTCTTGTTGTTTTTAAGTTTCCAAACAGGATTTTCTGTGGTTTCAGTTTGAATTCAGAAAGATAACTTTCTGTTTTCACATTCATATGTCCAAGGGAGCGGGAAGGATTAAGAGAGCCAGAAATTAAATAGGAGAATCATCATGTGACCTTGTACAGCAACAGATAAGCACTGCTTGGATAATGTATTAAAGCTTGTAATTTATCAGTTTGTAGTGGTTTAAGACATGAATGTACCAAGACGATGTTGAAAATGGGAGGAATGTACCAAGGAGATGTTAAAAATGGGTGAAATGTACCAAGGAGATGTTGAAAATGGGAGGAATGTACCAAGGAGATGCTGAAAATGGGTGGAATGTACCAAGGAGATGTTGAAAATGGGTGGAATGTACCAAGGAGATGTTGAAAATGGGTGTGGTGTACTGTGGATGAGGAGCAAAATCAGGTCCATTTATTGGAGGAGCCTCATGCCGTGTCTACACCACGGTTGTATTTTATTGTGAAATCAATCTAGATGTTGCCTGGGTGTGGATGCCACCTTCCTGAAAATGACATTCCTAGCTTAAACTTTAACCCATTGTCTGAGCAGCGCTCATCTGCCTGTAAAGTACTATTTACTAATAAAGAGATGTCTTCAGACAAGAATCAGTTTTGAGAGTCTTGCTTTCATTTTTAGCCAGCATTCTGTTGTGTAGTACTGGAAAGGATCTTTCCACCACTATATTCTTTTGGAGAACATGGTACTTCAATAGGGACACTGCTATTTTGTTTCTCCTGTAGGTCAGGAGTTTTTAGACTGATGAGCCCTTCACTCACATGAATGCTACCTTACTAACCGGGCAACTCAAATGCAGTTAGTATTAGCTACATGTTAGTAGCAAAATCTCTGTTTTCAAACAGTGGTGAAAACTGCATAATTTATTTTATACTCAACTTAACAATCAGTGTGGCTTTTGCTTCCTGACTCTGCATTATTGTGGAGAGTGTCTATCTCATGATCACTTTCTGAGCCGGTCAGAAGATATACTTGTATTTCTGTGTGTAGAATTACTTCCGGAGTGAGTGATAGTCTTCTCATAAATCACAACTGCAAAGTGATATTTTGTCTTTGGCTGTACTTCTAAGAAAGCCATTGTCAACAATCAAGGTTGCTCAAAGCCCCCCAGTCTGTTTTATGTACATTTAAGTAAAGGCTTGATGCCATATCATGTAGGAGAACGTCAGGCCAACTGTGGGGCATATGGGATTTTAAATCTATTGCCCTCACATTATATTTTTGTGCATGCATCCTCAAGAGAGTCTTTGATTTATTCTAGTAAACAGCTATTACAAATGGAAAGAGTGAATAAGTCACAACTTCATCCAAAAGCACAAAGCTTTATTCCCCTGATGCCTCAATTACTGCCTTCAGGAAGGATAAAAATCACAGTAAGACAACAAGGAAACAAACACATACATACACTATAAGGGAAAAAAGCTTCAGTTTCAAGTCATAATTAATCAGTTAAAACTACTTTCTTAGATGGCCTTTATTATAAAGGGATTTACCAGTGTTAGACGTAGCTTTACTGTTTCTTTTGACAAGCTAAATGTTCAAGTAATTGTTCTTCAGCCTAATAAACTTTCTCTTTTTATCTCCATGTGGTTTTACTGTTGACATTTACATTGTAATAAGATGAAATGACATTTCAATGATGTATTATCAAACAGAGGTGATATTATTAACACTATTCCACTTTTAGTAGACTCAAGTAATTAATTTTCCACCGGAGGTGGATGTTGAGGCATTAATTTGTTCGGCAGTAATCCATACGTTAAATTTTAGCTATTTTCTAAATCAAGGTAGCATACCTGTATGCTGGCATTTTTACTGTTCTCAGTCTTGTGGGTACCTGCATAACCTGAATAGGTTGTCTGCTGATAGTAGTCTCCCCTCCCCACTGCACACACTTCTGTGTCTTTAATTATTTAGACAAAACATTTATCTTTGTATATTGACCCCCATAATGTTAACAGCAGCATCACATTCACCTTTATTTTCCACTCCTAGGAAGAGTTTATGAACCTGGTTCAAAATACTTGTCAGTTTTGCACTCATGTCTTGTACAGATACAGCCAAGTACATATGTGGTGTAATTTCTTTATTACTTGCTGGAGAAAATAGGAGCTAATGGATAATGGCTCAACACCGTCCTCAATGGCTTAACACTGTTCCTTTCAAAGGCTGGAAACTAAGCCCAAAATCCAAAAGTAAGTACAAATGTTCTGTAACTAAAACCAACATACTGTTTAAAAAGAAACAATAAACAACTAGTATCAGTTAAGCTATCTTCTCTTCAAACTTCAGCATATCTACAAATTCCACTAAAAAACCTGTGTTTGAGGGACAAATATTTTTTCAAAATCCCGATAGATGTGGTTTCATTCAGTCTTGGTCTCTGTAGCAGCTAATAAAATTTGCCATTTTAATTCCTTAATCTCAGTTGTTGTTGTTTGTCTTTGTTGTCTGAAAAAGGGCTTTTCCCACTCAGACCAACCTGGTTAACAAATATGAAATAAATAAATTAATTAATTAAAACCTGAGGACTGCTTTCTCACAAGTGTAAAGTGCATTGGTATCAATGTGATTAATTTCAGAAAATGCAGTTTTATTCTATGTCTAAATTTCAGAAAACTTTTTGTCCACATAAAAACCCGTGCATAATTCAGACTTCCCACTGTCACACATTATATTAGGCATAATTCATAGCTTTATATACTTTGAAAAGGGATACATTCAAATATTTTTATCTGTTAACTTACATTAGTCACAGCAAGTTCCATTTTGCTCAGGATTGTTATGAAACATATGAGTTTTTCAAATTAGGACTGTTTTTAAATAAAAAAGGGGTCTGTGACCCATAATATTCTGATGACTTCTGCCTGGTATAACCATATTTAAAACACCCTGTCCTGAGAATATTGCTTTCAGGACATTGTTTATAGTTTGATTTGTAGTTAAAGCAGATTAGGAGTTAGATTCCAGCACAGATTATCTCAGCTTTCATTCCTATGAACCTTGTAGTGTGTAATACATATTCTTGGTTTAGTTCCTTCTAGAAATAGGTTGCTCTGTTGATTCTGTTGATTTTGCTGTACAGCATATACATGTAGAGATACAGCTGCCATATATTTAATGTTGTGCATTTAGCCGCAACAATCTTAGTGTGATGGGTGGGAGATTGGTGTGATCGTTAAGGTCTTTACCTTACAGACATGAGGTGCAGGGTTTGATTCTCCCATGGGGTAATTGGCTAGACTTAAAATGGCTTACAAGGGCAGTTAGCCTAGTACTAACCTATGAAAATTCCCCAGTTATGTTTTAGATTAATTCTAGGTTAGCTGGTTATTTTGTCCATTTAGTTTGGTGAAGGGTCACCACTCCTGTCTTATATATAACACTGATCTTCTGTCAGTGGTTCATCATGGAATAGTGTCATGTACGGCACACCCAGGATTGGAGTTTATACATTGCTGTGGACATGTTTATTAGTTATATCTAATGAAGTGCATGTAAAGTACCATTCACATTGGAGTGCCTTCCTCTGAAACACTAACAAAATAAAATATTTTTTATTTGTATTCTAGCATCTGTTTAATAAGAGTTTTACCTCCTCTAGTATTTTGTATAACCTATTGTAAAACACGCAATTTTTAATGGCAGCTAGTTATTTTGTCCATTTAGTTTGGTGCGGTGTCACCACTCTTCCTGCCTGATATTTAATGCTGATCCTTCGTTAGCTGGACAGTAATTCTTCTATGAGCAGTACCATGTGCGGTCCACACAGGACCCGGGGTTATACATTGCTGTGGACATTGTTATCACTTGTATAAAATGAAGTACAAGTAAATACCATTCCCATTAGGGATCCTGTTACCAAAACAGTAATACCTTTGTTGGCAGCCAGAATTACGAAGTCTTAAAAGGATTATGCACAGAAGCACATTTTCCTAAGAAAAGAGAACTGCCTCTTGGATTATAATTTCTGTGCTCTTTCTAGATGAGGTGGGTATTTTTAGTAGTACCCACATTCAGGCGAGTGGCACAGCATGGAAGTAGCATCTTTACTTGCATACTTTTGCACCGGCTGGTTTGTTTGGATTCTTTGCCTCCTTCATACTGTCTCTTGTACACTTAAGCCCCAAGCAGAAAACATCACAGATGTTGAAAATCTTGATGGATAAGGTGTAAATCCATCTCAGAACAGAAGTGATCTCATAAACAGATTAGATTTGTGTACATAATGTCCCTTCATGTAGACTGATGTATATATGGGTTTGTAGGTGCACCTGTGTAGAGATGTTCATGCAACTGTATGTAAGAAATTAAGTGATGGACAAAAATTAATCAGTTGTATATCTGATGTGTTAGTTGTTTGCTATAGGTTCTGCCTACTGCAAATTCTGCAAAATATCTCTTCAGCATACCACATCAGAAAGTGCTTTATGTGTGGTTTCCTGTTTGGTTTTATGTGCTAACTGCCTGACAAAACTACAGTGCATGGGGTTGGACTGACAAGACAACGTGTGCGAAGATGGTTGCTCTTTGAAGTGATTTTAATATAAAGCTCACTGCATTAATATTTGTTTTACTGTGGTGAGTACTTTTGAACTGTCCTTGCAGATGGCTTTGAGTATTCATAAAGTGGCTTGATTTTATTTAGAGTTGGTGCACAGTACACAGTTCAGTGTGGTGTACTGAAACCAATCAAAAAGGATAGCTCTTTTTTGCTGGCCTCATTTGAAGCATTTGTGGTAATGTTCTTGAAGAGTGCCTGCTCAGAAAATCTTCTTGAAGGTGGAGTAAGATGGGCTGCAGTACTTATCAGGTGATCATGTACATTGCAGAGCTTTTGGGTCTGCAGTGTTTAGTGTAATTTAATGTCTGTTTTGCATTTGGAATGACATTAGAACATTAAACCCCAAGAAAGATATTTAAATGTAGAAATGGATGAACCAAAACAGTGTTTGTTGTACTGGGTTAATTTTGTTCAGCCTTTTCTTTTGTAGATTATTGAAGCTGACTTATCTCTGTGGCAAAGAACGATAGCACTCCAACTATGACCCAGACAACCCAAGTTGGAGTAACATTTTGGGTACTGCAAGAAGTGAGCAGGGGAAAGTTTGAGAAAACAGCCATGTTGGCTAACACATCTGGAGGGAGGGGTGATTCTGGTGTGCTTATCACTAGTCTGCAAGCAACAAAATTGCCAGGACTGGAGATATAGGCTTGATGTTGCTAAAGTGATAAAGTAGTCTTAATTAGTATGTATATGGTACCACACATGTGCATGAGGAAGCCATAACATGCTTGTATGTTAGTGGTGGGTGCTCACTTCAATGACTTGGAGTGAAGTTAGTGACCATTAGAAATGCCTTGGCCATCCAAGATAATGAGATTTTCCTGTGTACTCTCAGACAGACAGAGCTGATATTAAGGCAGAAAGAGGATCATCGGTGATATTGTCCCTCCCCTCATAGTGTCTTGGGATGCTACACTGGACAATATGTGATAAAGGTTGATGCAGAAAGGTTGATGACCCGTGGATGGACGAATGAAAAACAGTCATCATGCCTGCTTGTATGGTGGCTCTGTCTTTCCAGCTGACTCTCTGCCAAGTCATTGCTACATTGACATTGATAGGAATTGAATGAGTTGAGACAAACTTGGGGGGAGGAGTGATGGTCAGCAGATAAGGAAGCAAAAAGCACATACAGGAGGAAAAAATATTTGAGCTGAAGCAGTAGTACATCTAAATCCAACCTTTAGCAGTTCTTTCTTTTTTTTGAACCATATAACACACCTCTCATTGCAACCAGAATTGGCCAAAAACCTACAATCTGAGAGGACTTTTACTGAGAAGTCATTTACACTGGAGAACATTACTGCACTTGATTCTTGTTTGAATTTATAGGATCATAGCATCATAGAAGGTTACTAGGCTAACGGCACTAGCGCCTTTTTAAGCCTAGCCATTTATGCTCCTTTTTTTCCCAATTGACGATACCCATGGGCTAGAATGGCTTTGGTATATGACTTTGCCTTAGGGCATCTACAAACTGCCCCTGTCCATAAGGACTACAGGTGACAAGCCATAGGTGAATTTGTGATTTATCACTCATTGGTCTAAACTGAATTTGAATAGGCTTAGGGAAGAGCTCCATTTTGTTTCTTTTCCTTGAGAAGAAGTAATCCCTGAGGCACATACCTCTCCCTCCACCATATTATGTTTATCTCACAGATGAGGTTTAGATCTTTAGATGGCTAATTCTAGAGCTGTTTGTTTTGCAGATATGTAGCAGATCCATCAGGTATGGATTGGAGAATGCCTTGTAGGTTAGGGACAGATCACACCTCAGTAGTCTGTAGGAGACTGAGTACAGGAGCCTGGCTTTGAGACGGTCTGTATAGGAGATGTTATTTACCTCCTGTATACTTTTATTGAGAAACCTCTCTGGATGCTCCAGCTGTTGCAAATGCCCGGTCATGTGTGTACCGAAAGGTGCATTGTAGTTTGTTATTGGTCTAATGAGTGCTCAGTGTAGTGGGACTATGATCTCCTTACATACGCATGCCATGCCCTTACATATTTGTTACATCACATAGAAAGATTTACTCACTACCGTGGCCACATAGTTATCAAAGTACAGGTTGCTGTCAACCTGAGTTCCCAAGTCCCTTACCACTGGGTCTGCTGTTAGGAGAGTGTTATCAATATTGTAATTTGCAGGGGTGGTCATCTTCCCAAAGGGCATAATTATGCATTTTTTGCCTTGTGTTTTGGGCTGTGATTCTGGCACCAGTTATTTGTGTCAGACCTTCTTGGAGGATATTTACATATTTGGAGGATTCAATCATTGCACCTAGCTTGCAGTCATCAGCAAATGTGGTCTGCCAAAGGCCCTATATATTTGCACTGAGTTCAAAAAAGTATGTTCTAAACAAGAGAGGTCCCAGTACTGAGCCCTGTGGGACACCATTAGTAACAGAACTTTTGCTGGAGGTGGATTCCTCCACCCTAATTTCATGTGTGTCTTATCCTTCAGCCATTTGTCTGTCCCTTGGGAGACATAGAGATTTATGCCTAAATGTCTGAGTTTGTCTATAATACTTGAGTGAGGTACTGTGTCAAATGCCTTTGCCAGGTCAAGGTAGGAAGCAAACACTATTTTGCCTTAGTCTATTGCTCTAGTGACCTTCTCAAAGACGTCCATCAAGTTTAGTAGGCATGGCCTGCCTTTGACAAAACAGAAATGGGATGGGTCCAGTGTTTGAAGATTTCATATGTCTTTGTTTATCAGGTCCACAATAATTCTTTCCATGACCTTGCGTATAAGACCAATCAAACTTATGGTTATGTAATTTCCTGTGTCTGCTGATGGTCTCATTTTGTATAGAGGGATGACAGTTTCAGTCCTCCGTTCCCTAGGGATGATATTTGTCTGTAGGCTGATGTTGCATAGAGATTCTAGTAGGCCTGACAGGTCATGTTTGAAGCTGTTTAGGAGGCATCCTGAGCTATTATCAGGACCCAATGATGCAGTGTTTTTAGCTCTGGAGAGTGCAGTGAGAACCTGTTCTTTAGTGATATTTGGAGGAGAAATCGTAGAAGGTGTTTACTGGGGGTGATAGGAGAATGAAATTGGAGCTGAATTTATCGGTCACCAAATTTGCTTTATCCCCCGGTTCAGTATAAGGAGGTTCCATTTACTGTTAGCTCAGCACACTGTTGGGTGTTTCCTTTAATGTTACATACATAACTGAAAAGTACCTTATGGGTATCCTTAGCCTGGGAGGCTAGTTTTGCCTCAAAGTTGGCTTTGGTGGACTTGATTAGTCCCCTGTGCTGCTTGTTGAGACTGACGAGGGAGTATTTTTGTTTTTTGGACATAGCCCTATCTATTTTGGAGTGGATATTCTTCCTTTTGTTGTACAGCCTATTTATACTTGGGGTCCACCAAGGGGGCTTGTTTTTGGAGTTTATCCTATGATTATTTTGGTTTGGTACTACTGTTTCTGTGCAGTTATTTACATGCTTCTACAGGGTTTCTGTAAACATTTCATAATCGGCCACTGTGTTCTCTGAGTTTAGGGGGGCTTGGAATTTATCTCTTCCTTCACTTAATAGAAAGTAGTTAACTTTGTAAAAAGTTCTTAAAGGTCAGCTTTTATATTTATTTTAGGAGTTACTGCTTTATGATCTGATCTGACCAATGAGGACATTACACAAGGGGGGAGGGGTGGGCTGTAATTTCTGAATATCAGATCTAGAATATTTACATGTCTAGTAGGCGTGTGGACTAGCTGTTCCAGGGTGTTTGCAGTGACAATAATCCAGAAATCTTTGAGCCTGCATGTTAGTGGTTGTGTATACATCCCACTTTATGGTGAGATAGTTGAAATCACCCATGAATATGGTGCTCAGCTAAATTGTGAGTGACACCAACGCATTCAAGTATGTGGTATGGATATCTTGGGTCATAGATGGTGACCTATATCTAACAAGGCTATGGTATTGGACTTGACGTATGCTGAGCTGGACATAGAGTAGCTCAGGCATGTCATGTTGTTTGACCAGTCTTGAGGTGTGCTTACTTTTTATGTAAATTGATACACCTCCACCTTTTATCCCTTCTTGCGCTGGAGCTGTTCTAAATGTGTGGAAGGCATTATAGCCTTATATTGCTAGGGTGCCTTTCATGGCTTTAAACCATATCTAAGTAGCTGCACAGATGTCAGCACTCTCCAGGGTGAGGAGCTTCTTGTTGAGATGCCTAACATTGAGGAATAACATTTGGTTTTATCTTGCATAGAATTTACTATTATTGGAAGGTTTATCAGATTGGCATTGCCTAAGAAAGGCACTATAGGCGTGGACAATGTTTTTGCCAATATCTGAAAGCCTAGTGGGGGAAGGCATAGACCATCCCTGACAAAGCAGCGTGGTCTGTAAATCATGTCCTACCAAGCTGACAAATATTGGACCCCCTCTTAGAATGACATCAGTAATTAAGCTAATTGTTAAAGTCAGTCATCTTCTGTTTATATTGTGGTATCATCCTTAGAGAAGGTAGAATGCTGCTCATTGCTAGGCTTATACCCGCCTGAGACACAATATCTGAAAGCTTTCTCATGTCCCTTTTCATATAGTCCAGGGAGGTATGTTTTAGGTCATTAACAGCCACATGGAATATGACAGAGTCATACTGGTACTTGTGGTTTAGTGTCCTCAGTACATGTGTGATGTGGCAGATCCTTGCCCCTGATGTGTACTTAATTTGCTTGTTTTCTACCTACAATCACAGTACTGCTATTCTTTGTATCCTATCTAGACTATGTGATTGTATCAGTGAAATGTATAACATATATTTTCATTTTGTACTTATATCTGAGATTGAATCAATACTTGTGTCTGTATGATGTCCTTCTATTTATTTTCTGCAATATTCTTCACTTGAGGAATAACCTCTGCCAGGAGATGACCCAAAGTTGGCCAGTATACAAGTCTTTACTACTGTAGGATATGTGGTATATCACACATAGGCTGCAGTCAGATATAGGCCATAAAAGGGACATATGCATGTACCATTCCCAGAACTTTTTGCCACCAGTCAGAATGCCATTCTGACCGTCGATCTGATTGTTTTCAGTGTTTGCAACTCAATATTTTTAGTTAAGTGCCCTGTTGGGGAATATTTTTTTCTGTTCTTCTCTTTTGGTATGTCATCCAGAAAGGGCAAGTGCCAGTGTGGAAGGCAAAATTCCACATAAGAACAGCCATACCCAATTTCTCTTTTGTCTAAGCCCTAAACACGACCACAAGTTGTACAGTGTTTGTCAGTCCTTTGTTCCCAAGAGCCTTAGAAGTAGGCTTTCATCTCTTGCTATCTATCTTGAAAACCAACAGCTTAAACTATTAGCTAAGAGCATGGAAGGTACTTCAGGGTCTGACACTGACCCATCGAAGCACAAGGCCAAAAAACCTCAGCCTATGCCTTCCACTACACCTCCGCCAAACGCCATATCTCCCAAGGTGTTTGTCAGCTGGAGGCACATCTAACTTCTGGCACAGAGTCGCAGACTGAGACCAGTTCTGTGGTCACCTTGACTTTGGCAGTGAGTACGTCTCTGGAGGTGTAAGAGACATCTAATCAGGACATCAAGAGAGAACCAACGCTCGAGTGAATCAAGGACCCTATGGGTTTAACACGCACTCTAGTGACTGAAGACATTGAGCCTGAAACCTTCTAGCACAGGCCTTCATCCAGTCCTCCGACGTTGCTTAAAATAGTGTCTCCTGCTAAGAAAAAGCAAAAGACAAAGTATGTAGCCACTCCTAAAGAGGCCCCTGCAGATTGGCAGGCCTTCTCTCAGAGCCTATTTCAGGCCTTCATGGAACACAAGCAGCCTTCCTCTCAGCCTACCCCTACTCCAGCCTCTCACCCTTCTCAGAAAAGGGTTAGGAATAATGACTCATCTGATGAATTCTCTTTGGACCCCGGCCCCCAATAATACAGCAGTCATTTCTGTTGCAAGTGATAAACTTCAAGAATGCTCCCTTCTACCTCCCTACTCCCTTTTGGTAAAGAGAGTAGAACCCTTGAAAGATGAGGGATAAAGGCCTACACTTCACTTTGGGTTTCAGGATCATCAACTCTAGAACCGCTGTCCCAAGCATCTTCTGCTACTTCAAACCTTCCAGACTCTTTGGGCAAAAACCTGGCCCTGTCTCTCTTAGGAGCTTCTTCCCAAGTGGCCAGACATTCTATCAAATGCAGCCATGATGCTACTGAGGCTTGTGCTAGGGCAGCTGCAGCTGAGTCAGCCCTCAGAAGATTCTTCTGGCTTAGGCTTCAGCTACTAAAGGACAACTTCAAATACAAATTAATGGATGCCCCACTGGAAAATACAGCACTGTTCAGTCCAGCTGCAGCTTCACTTTTTAAATACCTGCAGGAAAAGTCTAAAGAACTCAAGAGTTGAAACATATTCTAGTCTCTCCTGTGCCTAAGTTCCATAGGAACTTCCCTTCCAAGCCTGTCTTTGTTCACAGCTGCTTTCAGCACCACCTCAGTAAAGTTTGCAGAGGAGGTAAGAGATCACAGAGGACTAGGGGTCCTAAGGCTTCTTCCTCAAACAACAGTCCTTTCCTAACAGAGCAGGGAGTCTGTGACTACTCTCTAAATGTCCCATCTCCTCCTCTCTCCCTCCACCTCTCAAATGCTCTCAGGACCTGGGAAAATATTACCTAAGACAAATGGATCCTCTCCATAATCAAAAAAGGATACTTTATGGTTTGGCAATCCACCCCCACCTTTTGGGGCATTCCCCAACCTCCCCGAGACCAACTACATGTCTTTCCAGTGCTCTTCTCAGAGTTGTGGCAACAGGGCTCAATTTAAAAAGTTACTGGTACCTCCTGAGGGAAGGAATTTTCCTCAAGAATGTTCTTAGTGCCCAGAAGGGATGGTCTCTGGAGGCTAGTCCTGGACTTATCACACCTCAGCACATTCTTAAAGCTTCTCTCCTTCAGAATGCTAACTCTCCAAACCCCTTTCCCTCTGCTGCTCCCACAGGGATTCATGTACTCTCTAGACATAAAAGATGCTTACTTCCACATCCCAATTCACCCAAGGCATAGAAAATATATACAGTTTTCTGTGGGTTCCTGGTATTTTCAATTCACTGCATTGCCCTTTGGCCTCTCTACATCCCCGAGAGTTTTCACAAAATGTTTGGCTCCATTCATTGCTCACTGCAGGCTCCTCAGTATCCAGATTTTTCCACACCTGGATGACCTGCTCTTGCAGGCTTCAACCCCACTCACTTTTCTAGGGAGCCTACAAACTACCATTTCCTTCCTAAGAAAACTGGGTTTCACAATCAGCTTCAGAAAATCAGTCCTCATTCCATCTCAAGACCACATTTTCCTGGGTTGTCAAATCCAGACAGACGTGATGAAAGTGTCTCTACCACCTCAAAAGGTACAGGACCTGTGGTCCTTCTTTCACTCTCTTCTTCCCTTAAACCACATCACAGCCACAGAGTTCCTCAGGATTCAAGGATTTATGGCCTCAGCCATTCCCATGGTACCCCTGGCATGACTCTACATGAGAAAATTTCAGTGGTACCTTAGATCTGTGTGGACCCAACACTCCCATCCTCTAGAATGTCACATTCCCCTCATCCCATGTCTGAAGAGGGAACTACTCTGGTGGATCCAACAGGTCGACCTAAACCGAGAACTACATCTGCATCCTTTCACCACAGTGCAACCACTCTACAGAGATGCATCAGAAGTGGGCTAGGGTGCAGCCCTGGGCAAATTTACAGTTCAGGGAAGGTGGCCTCCCTCACAGGAAAAGGAACACATCAACATAAGGTAACTGTGAGCATTGCTCCTAGCTTTACAACATTTTGCTCCCTCCTTTTCCCCGGCCCTCTCAAACTGTTCACGACAACATGACTGTACTCTAGTATGTAAACAAGCAAGGGGGAACCGGATCCTTCCTCCTTTGCAGGCTGGCTCTTCTGGTATGGGAATTCCTACCCCAATACAACATCACAATTGTGTACATAGCCTCCAACAGGAATCTTGTGGCTGACTCACTGAGCAGGTCCTGGACCCAATCCCACAAATGGATGCTTGACAGGGATGTGTTCCTGGACGTAGTCCACCAATGAGGTACGCCACACATATATTTATTTGTCTCCCCACTGAACAGACAACTTCCAAAGTTTTGTGCCAGAGTCGCAAGCCCTCTGATTTGGAAAGTGGACACCCTGTCCTTCTCATGGAAGGGGATGTTTCTGTATGCATTCCCTCCCCTTCCTATAATCCCAAAATTCCTGCTCAAAATCCAACAGGACCAACCAAAAATCTTGCTGGTGACTGACTCCCTTTTGGCCAAGACAGCACTGGTTCCCCCTTCTCCTACATTTAGCCAGGGGCCATCACCACAAGTTACCCCACAGAGTAGATTTTCTCACACAGAACAAAGAATCACTGATACATCCACACCTGTCAACACTGCAGCTGACACTGTGGGTGATAGAATTCTAATTCCTTTCAGACACCTGTTATCTGAAGACATGCTCAGGGTTTTGCAGGAAGACAGAAAACCCAATACTAGGAAACCTTATGTTTCCAAATGGAAAAGATTTTTGCTATGGTGTCTTTCTAAGAACCAAGACCCACTGACAGTGGGAATCCTAATGGTTCTGTCCTACTTGTGTGAATTACTTTCTGATGGCCTGGCTTATTTGTCAGTTAAAGCTCACATATCAACTATTTCTGCTTCTCTGCCCTTATCTCCTCCTCTAGCATGCAGGTTTTAGGTGAAACAATTTCTTAAAGGCATCCACCACATTAGGCCTCCCAGGAAACCTATCCCTCCTTGGGACCTTAATTTTGTTCTAGAGATTGACACTTCCCCCTTTTGAGCCTGCTTCTTCAGCCTGTCTTAAGCACTGGTCTTGGAAAACAGTTTTGCTGGTGGTCCTGACTTCAGCTAGAAGGGTGTCAGAGCTTCAAGCCCTCATGGCTGTTCCACCCTTCTTGGTCTTTCATAAGGACAGAGTATCCTTGAGAACTAACTCCTCCTTTAAGCCCCAAGTGGTTAAACCACTATCCCTTTACCAAACCATTCAACTGCTCACTTTCCCTTCTACACAAAACCACATTGAGAAGATCCTGCACTCCTTAGATGTTAATAGACAACTGTTATTTTACCTGGACAAGACTAAAACTATCAGGAAATCTGATCAACTTTTCATTAATTTTCATCCCAGGGTTCTGGGTCTACCTGCTTCCAAGCAAACACTTTTTTTCTTGGCTAGTTAATTCTATTTTCTTTTACTACACACGCCATGGGAAGAAACTTTCCTTACCTGTGAAAGCACATACCACCAGAGCTATGGCTTCATCCAGGGCAGTCTTCAAAGGATTGGATAACAGTGCCATCCGTGAAGCAGCCACTTGGTCTAGTATTCATACACTACAAACTGGATGCCATTTCCAGATCCAGAACCAGAACTGGTTTTGCTAAAGCCATTTTACTTGGCTTCATTGAGAGGTCCTCTGCACTCTCCTCCTCTCTTCCCTCTTTCCCTCTTGAACTTTGCCACTCTCCCCCAAAGTGAAAAATCCTCCCCCCAAGTGAAAAGTCCTGCAGCAACTGAATAGAAGGACATAGGAAAGTTGTGTACAATCTTACCATAACCATAGCTGTCCTTCTATTCACTGTTGAAGTATTCTATCCCTCCCACCTTCCCCACTGGCCTCTTGCTTTTCTTGGTTGTTCCGACCACTCAAATCCTTATTCTGGAATTCTTCCTGCGGCATTCAGTTCTTAGAATGGTACTTGTAAATGTCCCTTTTATGGCCTACGTCCAACTGTAACCTACATGTGACATACCATGTACCTTACAGTAGTAAAGACTTTTGTATACTGGCTGACATTGGATTGCCTACTGGTGGAGGATACCCCTCTAATGAAGAATACTGCAGCCTTGAAGAGAAGGACATCGATGGTTATGGTAAGATTTTACACAACTTTCCTTTGTATATGTATCTTACGGTTATTTATAAATATGGAGCTTTTCTCCCTGGGCCTCGACTGTAAAAGGACATTTTGCTCAGTCGGACTTTACCAGTAAACAAATGTAAAATAAAATAAAAAATAAAACTTGTTAATGTGGTTTGATTACTTTTATCTAAGTGTAAGTTTGTCTGTGTCACAAGTGATAATTCAATAAAGGTGTTTAAAAAAAATTCTTCCAGAATGGCAGACTTCAAAAATCCAAACTTATTCCTGCCAATGCATATTATCCTAGAAGATCTGGTTTCTTGTTGTTCTGACTTTACTTCTGGAGAAACCCCATCCACTGCACCCAGTCAGACTGTTTTAGACATACATGTCTGGCAGGTCTCACTTAAACAAATGATCCTTGTGATTAGCTGCCTGGCTTTTTCCCATCCATTAGTAGCTAGCAAATTCTTCTGTTTCTTCTAGGGTAGTTCATAGTATGTATTCTTTACAGAAAACTAATACTTGCTAGACTTAAAAGGACAGGAAGACACTTTTTTCCTGTTTGGAACTTGTCTGTTTTTGAACCTCCAGTTACTTTGGACATGAGATTCCTTTTTTAGAAGTAGTTTTTCTTGGTAGGTGTCTGTAGGTGTCTGCCCTATATGCCATAAGTGGTATGTCATAGATGAAAGGTCACAGTTTTCACTAAGTCTTCCTTCTTGCTACAAGTGGCTGCTGAGTTTAATCAATATAATCATCTCCTGTTTTTTTTTTTTTTTTTTGCTGTGCTGTAATCCTGGAGAACATCTGTTCCATTGCGTGGAAATGTATCAAGAATGCCATTTATCTGAGTAGATGAAATTTGTCTACAAAGAAAGATGTTGCTTTCGCCCATAGAAAGATTGGGCAGACAGTGTCCAAAGTCGCTTTAACCAGATGCTTTCTAACTGCATCCAGCTTTGTTATAACAAGTGCAATAAGTGTTTTTTTTTCTGTTGTCCTAAAGCCTTAATTTACTAGACCAGTTGCTAATATCTGCATGTTTTTTTTTTCAGGACTGCAGCTGTTGAGGATGTCTGTAATGCATTCATGTGATCTTTTCTCAACATCTGGGCAAAGCACTACAGGCCAGATGTGGTATCATGATCTAGGTCTTCCTTTGGGGCTTACATTATAAGGGACTGCCTAGGAGAGCTAACATGTGAACTTATCCCATTGTTTATAGAGGATGGACCTTCTTTTGCCAGATAAGAAAGTTATGTACATACCATAATGTTACATGTCGAATAGTAGGTCTTTCCTTTATAACATACCCACCCACATTTCCCCCCTCCTTTGACATAATCTCTGACCTCAGTTTTCCAAATGCTGGTACTTCACACAGCACACTTCAGGTCCAGAGAGATTAAGCCCCATGGTATATGACAGGATAGATGGATCTTCGGCACCCAGAGCATTTTTTTACCTGTGGAGCTTTCCTACTGCCTGTGTGCATTAGTCCTACTGTTAAAAGAGGATGGACTTACTCTTCTTGCTCTATCATTATTGTAAGTACTTACCTTTTATTCTTTATGTCTTCTCTGTGCCTTTGTGCACTCTATTGCTTTATTTATTTTTTTACAGAGGAGCAGAGTTTTAAAATAAGATTGTTGTAATATAAACAACACATTTTTTCTCTTTAATAGAAATACATTCTTTGTATCCTTTTACCTGAAATGGCAGACATTTTCCACATACTTTGTGCATAAAAATAAGGATGTGAAAAAGTCCTTAGATCTTACAGGCTGTAAACAAGTAGAACATTACAAGCACCAGCAGAGTTTCTTGGAAGGGGTTTCTGCTGATCAATTTTCTTTGAACTTGGTTAAAGGTTTCTGTATATACTGCCGCATTTATCAACCCATAGTTTCACTCCCTATAAATCATTTTATTGTGCTACAGATTATCTTGTTGCAATATGAGTGATAGCTAGAGCAGTGTTAGGATTAAAATTACAGAAACACTTGTTCAGTACAGATTCAGGGTAATTTATATGTGCAAGAATTGAATTACGGTACAAGGATGTAATACATTATCACTCATGCCACTAACCGCTAATGAGAATCCACTGAAGGAAGGTTTATATAATTTATTAAAAGCAAGTTAAGCACTTTTGTTGAAAAAGGATAATCCAAGGGACTGCTATCAGAACAAATGATAATTGCATTCAGTCTATATAAGTACCTAAGAAAGTCACATGACCATAAATTAGCCAAGTAGAATACATCCAATTAAATCCAAATTCATCAAACATTCAACTCTTACAAATTCTTTCATTTGTTATATACATTTAGTATAGATTATATCTTAAATAAATACATTAAAAAAATCATAAATTAGCAGCCTGCAGTTTCAATCACTGCTTATAGATAAAAAGTAATTCAATCCTAGTGTGGCTGTATTCAGTGTAAGTTGTCTTAATAATTTCTTGTACTCGGTTTTTGATTCCTACTGACCACCTCTTAAATCAAAAGAAATATTCTCTAAAATGGCAAAATAAAATTTAGAAAACTCAGTATGAACCAGAGAATGTCAATACAGAATATTTTTGGTATTTTTTTCATAATTATATCATAGCAATATTTGTATATTCTTCTTTGCAACATTTTTTTTTCAGTTTTACGTATGTGGTATGAACAACAGGAAGAACCCACAGCTATCTAAATGAACCCATTTGAACCATAGTTTCTATCCTTTAAAAATCACAAATATATATTGATAATTAATTCCTAAGGAGTCTGCTTCAAGCACACTGCCTACAACTTCAGCATTTTATTGTACTGTTACATGTTTTGGTAGTAATATTTAATATTTTATTTAAAATGTTATTTTTAAGATTCTCTCCTGTATCATATGAATCCTCATATAATCTAAAGATGTTAACAGTTCCTGTTTACAGTTTATTTAATACCTGCATGTTATTACTTACTATACACTGACTGGCCATTCATTTTCAAAAAGTAGCACAATGATTGGTCAACCCAACCAGCGTGCCCATTGTAAATCCAAATATTTACCAATGGAAAAAGATACGGTCACCTGGACTTTTTTCCATTAATATATGCCATAAAAGTTTCATTTTGACTTCACTTAAACAATATATATATATGTAAATAAAATTAGCTTGGAAAACTGTACACTTGAAACCAACGAAAGGGACGGGACAGACAAAAATGAAAGAATAATTATTTACATTGTAAAAAACTAGAGAAACATACTTGATTGTTCTTTTATTTTCTATGTCCCATCTCTCCCGCACCTTCAAAGTGTCCCAGTATTTTTTTTTAATTAAAAAAAAAGACACCGAGATCTTCCTTTTTCCATTGCTTCCTGTATACAATACCCATCACACAGCACTGATGTACTATGTAAGCGTGGGAACGAAAGTCCCATATGCATGTGCAGTACATGAAAAAAAGCAGCGGGATATCCTCGGAAATTGAAGAGCACCACAGTGCCATCATACAATGGCATTATTTAAGAAAAGTAAGTAATTCTTTCTTAAACAATGTCACTGTGTAATAGCAATAACCAACTCTGTGGTATGGTATATTGAATATTTACCCGTTTTTGTCTTTGGTTAGTCACTTGGGCTTCACCCTTGTGATTAAACCACACCAACTGTGGATAAATCTTCAATATACCACATCCACATCATCAGTTTTTGCTATAGTAAACTTTCCCCAATAAGTGGTGTACTTAGGGGCCCAATTTGTAATTAAATTATTCTTATAACTTATAGAAATTATTTGTAATATGGCTATTACCGTGTCCCATTATATAAAAAAAAAGCCTTTTTATCTTTTATGCTACCCTGGCCAACTGTTCTTTAAGTAGACTCCTCTTATAGGCCATAAATGACTATTGTTATAATGAAGTTAAGCATTTGCAAATGTCAGTTTCCTGAAAATATTAGATGCAAAATATTGTTGTTATTAGAAAAATAGTGACATCTAAATAATCCACAATGTCTAAGTTATGGTTATATGTACTTTTTAAAAATCTAGTTGGTTTATTTATCAATAAACTTCACCATAGCCCATGTGTCTTTCATTCCATATAATACAAATAATATCCAAGTATCTTGCAAACATTTTGCAACTACTTATAAACTTAGAACTGAAAATTTACTTTTGTTCTCAAGTCCACACTATAAGGTTAGTGTAAATGGGGGTGTATGCTACCCCCATTGGTACCCTTTTAAGTTGTTTGTAATATTCACCATCAGAATATATCAAATTGTTATGCAAAATAATTTCCACCAACTCAGATATCATCCTAACATTTTGCATGGATGGGAACTTAACAACTCATTGATGTGTCATTAAACAAATCAAGTCTGATATTATGTTATATTCTGGAAAATAAATCAGTTACATCAGTGGTTAAAATTGATATTTGGATCCCAAAACTCGTCTTTAATTTTATTTATTAAATCCCATGAATCATTTAATAAATAAGGAGAATCATACTAAAAGGTTTAAGTGACCTGTTAATGTAGGTTGCTAAAATATAAGGTTTGGATCCCTGACTTGCCTACTTTGGGCCTAAAAGGAGGATGTTCAATACACTTGTGGATCTTTGCTATACCAAAGATTGTTGGAGTAAGGGAGTTATGCACCTGTAAAAACTCATGTAAAGGAGTTACAATACCCTGTAAAAACTGTCATACAGTAGTAAATTAATGTGTCTATATGTTATGTTCATCTTATTTCAAAAAACGTTTGTGTATTTGTCAGTATCTTGTTAAACTTTGTGCTTATATAATCAATGGTATCCATAATCACAATACCTTCCCCTTTATTTGGCTTCGTGGCCTGAATAGTGGAATCACTAGATAATTTTTAATAGTTTTTAATAATGATCTTTCTCCATTTGTCATGCTATTCCAAATACTTTAGGGTCTTTCTTAACACAATTTATAAATGTATTTTTCACATGCTGCATTCGGTATGTAAGGTTCTTGGCTACCTATCTTATTAGGAAATGTTACATTTTGTGGTACCTGCCTGCTACCACTAGCAGATCATTCAGATGCTTTTGAGTAATTACCATGACAAAAAGTGTGTGTTGGCTGTAGCTGGCACTAGATTTAGTATAGTAAAGTTGCATTTTGTGACACACCTGGTCTACCATTAGTCAGTAGCTGAACAGGTGGCACACTAGCAATTGACACTGAACAATCAGAAGATTATGGATTTTTTACTGGTAGCGACACAGGTTCATTTTCCACTACTAAAAATTCACTGCAGCATCAGGGAGGTGCTGCACTCCTGAGTGTGCCATCGTTTGGATGAGACATTTTATAAAATGCCTTATTTACTTGACTTGGTAATAGCTAATGTAGATGTAAAAGATTCCATAGGGCTGCCTCTTGTTTTCTGGCATACCGCCCGTATTCTATTTCCTCAGTTTGAATTTCCTATAATATTCTGCAACATCTTTGTTACCTGTTTTTCTTACTCTTGTTTGACTTTTATACTTTTACTTAATTTCTTATCTTTCTCATTTAATAGCCGCACAACTAAACAATTTTCCCTTGTATTTTATAGCTTTTGATAACTTCATAATATTTCAAAAATATTTCTAACAGTTCTTTTTTCCCCAGTGAGAGTATACATATACTTCCTAAATATACTGCCCCCTCCCAAAAATATTGAATATGTTGTATAAACTCTTTTTGAAGGTCAGTTTAAATATTTCCACAAACATATTTTATACTATATATTATAACTCTTCCAAAATCTGACTGCATTGTCTGTATACCACTTTTTTAACAAGTCAAAAGAAGTAGTTGTGCAGGTTTCTAAATGAATACTGTAAATAGAAAATATCACAGAGAGTCAATACTGGACAGTGTCACAACTAAATACTGTAATTTATGACATAAATGTGGTAAAGCAATGTTATATACTTTAAAAACATTTAAAAAGGCCACACTTTGGACTAATGGGTATTTCATCAATCATCATAGTTCAGAGTAAAGTAAGTGTCAGATAAATAACAGTGAAAAACAGTTTGTGAAGTGAAGCTTCAGATATACAATTGAAAGTGCTTCTGCTGGTATCTTAAATGTAAATGTTCAAAAACTTCATGTTTACATACATATAAAACTATTTAAAAATATCCTCCATTTCTTATAAAATGTTGTACAGTGGCTTTATTAGTTTAACTTTGCAAATTTTCTGCTCCTTAAGTGTAGCGTTAGAGGGAATGTCTAACTAAACACAAATCACCTAATTCCCTCAGTTTAGTCTGCTACTTAGATTCCTGTAGCAGAAGTAACATCTCCCCCATGGTCGTTCTTCTTTACAATGTCTCATGTAAATGCATCTGTATGACTTGTAGTAACAGAATGATAAATTGTACATTTTTTTCTGTTTAGAAATACTGTACACGTGCTGCCTGATGTGATTTTTTAACAAATGTTCTGTCTTTACTGCACAATAGCAAGAACATATACTACAACTAGCTAAATACACCAAGACTTCAGTATACACATATACTGACACAGTTACAGTAATTGCAAACTCTACATCTCTGAGTAATACAGAGAGAACTGTATAATAGTAAGTAATTTCTTCAAATTCCATCTGCTTTTGTATGTAAAATGTACCTGACAAGGAATTAATATATTCATTTGTGGATTAAAACATAAACTATTTCAATTATTGCTAAAAATAGCCTTAGCTTTAGACACAATGCCACTTCTGATACTAAATTATGATTAGATTTTGCCATGTCTTATTTTGTTTGCATTTGTTTTTGTTTTATATTCTGCTTATTTTCCAAATTTTGCCCATAAAGTTGGTATTTTTGAATTTAAAATATATTCCTCTTACTTTCACTTTTTCACCAGATTGTTTGCTTTTCCCCCCATTTATCTATAATTCTATATATTTTAAACACTGGTCTAATTGTTTAATTACTTCCACTATCCAAATCTTATTTGCAGCTAATACCACTATGTAGTCTGCTTAGGAAACATTATAGGTAGTGTCACTCTTGGCCTGTATTCCTGCTGGGCTTCCTGCCATTTATTACTTATATTAACTACATGATGTAGTGATCATTGAACATCCTTGTAAAACACCATTTTTAATTCTTATTAGATCACTCAATCCCTTTACTGTAAAGCTCACTATATTTCTTGTTATATTGTCCTCAGAAATGTCACTTGTCTTTTTACTCATTCATAATTCTACACATTTGCTTGTGAAGTATGTTATTATATGCTTTTTCTGCATCACATTCAATCAGCCTGCCATGTATTACATAATGTAATAGTTCCCCAATTCTGAATTAATTCTTTCTTCATTTCCTTGAAACGTTATTGCTGTTAAACATACTTGTTCTTTCTTGCCATCATTCATTCAACACATTTACAAAATATATATTCTCTCTTCTTTTTCCATTTCTTTATACAAATATTAAGTGATGCAGTCTATGTTTTCTTTCAGTTCATTTAATATATCTTATAATTTTTGCACTGAAGTTAATGTTTCCAGTATGTCATTATCTAATGTCTCCATTTATTTCACATCTAAGTTATAATTTAGTTCTGTTTGCCTCTCTGCCACCAAGTATTTCCTGCATAGTGTTCAAGCACAAAAAGAATTGTGTTTCAGTCTTACCCTGACCGTTGTTATATGTGAATTCTCTACATTATCCTAGTTTCACCTGTCCATGTTTCATTTTCTTGTACACTTTAACAGGTAGTCCAGTTTTCCCCATTTTGTTCATGAGAAATCTCCTAGTACATTTATAGGTTCATAGGTGTGTTCATTTACCCCCATATTCACCAGTTGTTTCATTTCTTCAAACAACTCAGTTACATTTGTTACATTTATTTGGGCATATAATTAACCACAAAGGTTTCATGTTTAATTGTTAACCTCTTAAATTTCCTTACCATATTATCTAATAGTAATATGTCAGGGTTTATTTATAACAGTGCTGTTCCTGAATATGTTCCTAAACCAACTGACTGTGCTGTTTTATGTCCAGTCAATGTTTCAAACTGCATTTTTTGGATTTGTGCCAAAACACAATATCTGACTGTCATATGATATCAGCCACAACCTGCATTTCTTATTGTGAAGCTTCTTATTTCATATATGATACTGTTCACAATAACAGACAATGTAGTCAAATTATCCTTTATCTTTCTGGATTGTGCTTCATATACCTCTTTTTTATTTTCTTTTTCCATGAGTCATAATCCATTCAGTTTTTTTTTCTTCATTATATAATTCATTAGAATATTCTTTTCTCAAACTCACTACTTCAAGTATATTACTAGACTCAAGAGCAAACATTTCAGTTTTGTGTTTATCAACCTTTTAAACATTTGCATTGAATGTAATTTGATTTTCACCACTTGAAAATATTTGTTGTTCAAAATCTATGTGTTCATCTCTAGACAGTCCAACTACTTATTCTACATCAGTTTCATTTTTTTAAATACATTTCTTTAACTTCAATTTAATTAACACTTTCAGAGTGCTACGTTCATGGTCAAGCCATTACTGATCTGACTTTAAATTACATGTTAGTATGCAACTCTTTTCAGAATGCCCTTTTCCTCCACATTGTGCACATCTTTGGTATCACACTCATCAGCGTCATACTTATCAGACCCACAGAAGTAACATGCTACTTGACCCTAGTAATGATCAGTTTCTGTCATCATTTCCATATTTATAGCAATCGAGATATTTTGCAATTTTTCATCTACTATTTTTAAAATCACCCAAATTTCGTATGTCCCTATGTACGTCTATCCGTATGTATTTTAATTATGTAAGTGTCCAAACTACTCTGTCAGTTCCTTTTCTTCTGTTACATCGATTATGAATTATACTACAAGTTTTATTCTTGTGATCACCTTTACTTTTATGTAAGTTTATATTGACCAAGGCATTGTGTTTCTTTTTTTTCCACAAAAACAAGCACATGTTTAGTAATATAAAGGTCTGAAAAGTTAGTCCACAAAATACTGCTCTCCTAAAAGTCTCAATGACAGCACTTTTTTTGTCTTATAACCCTGTGGGGAAAGTGACAAGTTCCAAACACCATATTGATTTATGCTCATCTATTTTTCAGTTTTATCTGTACAACTGGTTTATTTTTATGTTGTAGTGTACTTATAATTCTAGTTTGCTGAAGTCACGTTTGTGTGTGTGTGTGTCATTTTTTTGAGAAGCCAAAAATCTTTTTACATTATCCATTATCCTTCAGCTGCCAGTTATCATTTTTGTTGTCTCACTGATGAGACCTGTCATTGAGTACACTGCCCCCTTGGGTATGTACTTAACCAGGCATAATCACCAACTGGAACATCCACAGAGGTTCCTCACTAAAAGAATACAGGGCATAAGTAAAATGTCCTATGCAGACCACCTCAAGGCCCTGTCCCTGTATTCTGTCTCCTACATGCTTTTGAGGGGAGAGCTATGCCTGGCATGCAGGGCATTATCAGACCCCACTCTGATGGACCTCCTGCATATCTACAAAACAAACAGCACCAGAATTACCCATTCTAAAGACTTAAACCTTAACTGTGATATAAATAGGACCTGCTGGAGAGGACAGATATGTATCCCAGAGACTACCCTGTCTCAGGAACAGGTTCCCCGTCCATGTGAAGCAGAGTTCCTCCCTAACTCAATTCAAGTGCAACTTGGACAGTTAGATGGGGAACAGGAAATTCATCCCTGGTTTGGCTTCTATGCCTCTAATGGAAGCAGGCAGCCTGTAAATGGTTCATCTCCTGAGCCTCTACAAGAACCAGTGAGAGATTTAGGATGCATGGCTAGGCTTAAAAAGGCCCTTGTGATTGTTAGCCTAGTAAACAGCTATGAACCTATGAACCTCCTCTGTATAAGCACAGATACCACTGCTGCTTTTGTGCTCGATATCAAAGTCAAAGAAATACCAGCATGAGAAACATTGTCACTTATGCTAGCATTACTTTAGACTAAATATTTTTTACTTTAGTTCAACCCACACTGCTCCAGCACTTCTCCCAATAATTGGATATTGTTATCCTCAGGCTCATTTTCTTCCACTGAACATATTAAAGTGGTGTCATCCAAGCCTCTCATTCGCTGGAGTATAGTTAGGGATGCAAACACACATTTACTTTTGCACAATGCAGATGTTTTTCTTGTTTCAGTGGTGCAGTTATTACATTTGGGTTATCTGCCTGCAGGTAGCCCTCAGCCGGCCTGAATACCAGAGTCTTGGATTCCTGCATTGGATGCTGTCTCTTCTTCCATGACATCAGGTCATCAGGGGTATAAAACATGCAGCCAACGCCATTACATCAGTCTTTCTTGCTGCGCGGTGCCCGAAGCAGAAGCAGTTTGCAAGTGCCAGTCAGCTGACTCCTGAAATTTTGGTTTTCGAGTTTCAGTACCGAAGTCTTCGAAAAAAGCTAAGTACCTCGTTGGGGATCCTTTTTCTTGCTCTTAACCGATGTCATTAAAAGTTAACAATTGTCTTACCTGTTGAAAGCAAATACCTCATAAAGATTTTCATTTGTACTGCAATCCTTGCTTAGGCCCAGAACACAATGTCCCTCTCTGTTGGTTTTGTGCCTTATTCAACCCCCAAACTATTTGTCGTCGGTCTATTTTCGCAGCAAATTATTTTGGTACTCAGTTTAACTATCCAGAAATGGCTTTGGAAAGTCATCTGACTACCAATATTCCGAAAAAATGTAAGGATAAAGACAGAGACGGACCGCATAAGTCCAAAACTGCCAACGACACTTCCGTTAAGCTAGTCGCCAGATCTCCGGTACTCAGTGAGGCACTTTCCCTGCCCCTGATACCCAGTACTTCAGATTCACAGGCCTCTACTGAGACCCATTCGGAGTCCGGTATGCCGCGACATGCTTCTTCGACTATGGAACCTGCGGATGTCTCTACCTTGGATGGGTCCAGAGCCGCTGTGCAGGCACCGGCTTCTGAGGGTGTATTCAGGCCTACAGATTTGCATTTTAAACCAACGCCATCTTCTTCATCCAGGCCTAAAACTCGACCCACACCTAAAAAAATGACGTCCAAACCGCATAGTCACTCCCATATGCCTAAAAACAAATGCTTAGAATGGCTGAAGACCTTATTACTTTAATTAGGGGAAGCCAGCCTTCCCCCTCTAAGAGACCTAGAACTGATTTTCCTTCTGATTCTTCTGATCAGGATTCTGTTTCTTCTGATTGCCAAGATTTGCCCTTATCTACCTGTGAGGATTCTGATGCAGAGGATTCCATTCCCTCTGCTTCCCCTCCAGAAGATTTTTCTTTTGGTGAAACCTTGCACAGTCTTAGGGAGCATTCCACTGGGAAAGCCAGGATTACTCTGACTCCAAAAAGAGGCTTAGGGAATTCTTAATCCTCCCTCAACACAGGCCTTTAGCTATACCTCCTGTTCCGGACATTGTAGAGGATTCCTTCTTGGAATCTAGCCTGTCCCAGACACTTTACCTCCAGCCCCCAGAAAACCTGGCAGGTATTACAGAGTACCTGACTCTCACAAGTTCCTCTTCAAGAATCCTACTGCGGATCCAGAGACCATTTCCCAAGGACCAAAGGGCATTAAGGCTACTGCTGCCAAAAATCCTACCCCCTCTGATAGAGATTCTAGGGCCTTGAACAGATGTGGTAAGAAGGTATACACTTCTGTTACTTTGGCCATTAGGGCCTTAAATTGCCAGTTTAATATGTTGAAGTATCAGCAGCATGTTATGAGACTACTTAAACAGAAAATGATGTTGATTCCTGATTGTGCTGAACATAAAGAATTTCAGGATTTAATGCATTCTGCTGAACAAGTTGGTAAACATACTTTGCAATGTGGTTTTGACTCTTTAGAAGCATCTTGCAGGGCTGCTGTCACTGGGTCTGTACTTAGAAGGCATGCTTGGCTTAAAGAGCAAAACTTGCCAGATTATGTTAAAGCTAAATTACTGGATGCTCCCTTAAACCAAGACCGCCTGTTTGGCAACAGAGCAGAAGAAGTCCTCAAAAAGATGGAGGAAAAAGCTAAATCTGTGCAAACTGTTAAAGATTTCCCCCAAGTACAGCCTCCCAGATTTAGTAGGCATTGGCCTTCAAAGAATTGGTCCTTTCCAGTCTCTTCCAGGCCTTCTCAGTCCAAACCCAGGAACAGCAGACCACCTAGGTTACAGTCTCAGGCTACACACACGCCTAGGCAGTGGGGGGGTTCCCACTTCAAAAACAGGAAGTAGTAAGACACCGCCCTACGGAAAAATGTCACAATGACTTTACCTTAACCCTTCCAAGCCCTGCACAACTGCCTGCTCCCTTAGGAGGAAAACTCGCCCTGCATGCAAAAAACTGGGAACTCATTACCCAGGACAAATGGGTTTTAAATATAGTTTCCCAAGGATACAGATTCCACTTCCACACCCTACCAACCCCAAATGGTTGGCCAGACCTACCCCCAAATCAGTGGGTAGAGGCTCAACAGCAGGTTCTCTCTCTTCTAAGTATCAGGCCTATTCAACCTGTCCCAGCAGAAGAAATGGGACAAGGTTTTTATTCAAGACTTTTCCTGGCACCCAGAAAAGACAGCTCCTAGCATCCTATCCTGGACCTCTCTATTCTAAACACCTTTTTGGTAATCCCAAAATTCAAAATGCTAACACTTCAACAGCTGCTTCCTATGCTAGACAAAGATGCCTGGTTGGCAACCTTAGACTTAAAGAAAGCTTACCTGCACATTCCAGTAAGGGAATCTTGCAGGAAATACCTACGCTTCAGGGCAGGCTCCATGCACTATCAGTTCTCTGCACTTCCCTTTGGCTTATCTACTGCACCCAGGGTATTCACAAAGTGTCTAGCTCCAGCCATTGCATTTTGCAGGCAGAGAAATATTCAAATATACCCATACCTGGACGATTGTTTGATTCAGGCAGAAAGCCAGGACATGCTATTAAAACATCTGGCATTCGTAAAGAAACTTCTAACCTCACTGGGGTACACCATAGACAAAAACAAATCTTATCTAGCACCCTGCCAACAGATTGTATTCCTGGGAGCAAGCTTGAACACAACTTCCCAGATGGCGTACCTCATGCCAGAGAAACAAGTTTATTTGACAACCTACTTCAAACTACTGGCCACAAAGACCCAGCTATCTACAAGGACATTTTTGCATGCCCTGGGGTTCATGGCCTCTTGCACTTTACTAATTCCATATGCAAGACTGCATATGAGGAAACTGCAATGGTATATAAAAAGCCTATGGTATCAACATTCTCAGGACTTGGAATCAATGATCCCTATCATTCCTTGTATAAAGACAGAGTTCCTTTGGTGGGCAGAGGCCTGCCACCACCACAAGGGGCTCCCTTTCAATCTACCCCCTGCCCCTCAAACCCTAACAACAGATGCATCAGACTATGCAAGGGGGGCTCACTTGGCAGGGCAGTGCATTCAGGCCAAATGGAACCTGAGTCAGATGCACCTGCATATCAACCAAAAAGAAATGTTAGCTGTACAGAATTCCCTGACAGCCTTCAAAGACCACATCCTTCCAGGACAATTATTGGTAAAGACAGACAACACCACAGTTATGTGGTACATAAACAAGCAGGGGCGAACCCACTCGTACCCTCTCTGCAGACTAGCCATGGCTTTGTGGAACACAGCCTTGAGCTACCAAGTGCACCTACAAGCTCAATTCCTGCCAGGCAAGCTAAATTCACTGGCAGACGACCTAAGCAGACATCTCATGGACCCACATGAATGGAAACTGGAACCAAAAATATTCAACCTCTTGAGGAAGAAATTGGAGACTCCACATATAGACCTGTTTGCCTCCCCCCAGAACTACCAATTGGGCAAATTCTGCACAAGGACTCCCCACAGTCAAGCTTGGAAAGTGGATGCCCTGTCCTTTACCTGGGAAAGCCTCTTGGTTTATGTCTTCCCTCTCTGCCTCTCCTCTCAAAGGTTCTGCTAAAGATCAAACAGGACAAACCAAGAACAATACTTATTGCATCAGACTGGCCCCGCCAGCACTGGTACCCCCTCTTGCGCAGCATGATACTGCTGGATCTATGCCACCTACTTCAGACACCCTCCCTGCTGTTCTAGCAGGCAGGACAGATTCTGTACCCTCAGCTTCAAACCCTGAACCTTGCAGCCTAGCTAATTCCTTGAGCTCTCCAATAGCATCCCTCAGTAAGCAGGTTCTGGATGTCATTCTGGAAGCAAGGAGACCTAGTACTAGAACATCCTATGCTGAAAAGTAGAAAAGATACTGTTCCTGGAGCCAGACCCAGGGTATGGCCAATATGGTGCCCAGCTTACCTCATATTCTTCAGTACTTAACAGAAATGCTCCACAAGGGCTTATCCTTCTCGTCAATTAGAATTCATGCCTCTGCAATTTCAGCACATTATAATACTGAACCACCCCTCTTCTGTCACCCCGTGTTAAAGCAGTTCCTCAGAGGGGCTGAAAATTTAAGACCACACAGACGACCCCCTACTCCAGCCTGGGACCTTAACTTTGTGTTGGAAAAGCTCACTCTCCCTCCATTTGAACCAGCTGCAACTTCAGCATTTAAATTTCTTTCTTGGAAAACAGCCTTCCTTCTAGCCATCACTTCAGCAAGAAGAGTGACTGAATTACAGGCCCTCGTGGCAGTGGAGCCCTTCATTATCTTCCATGCAGACAGGGTTTCCCTCAGGACCAATCCTTCCTTTATGCCCAAGGTGGTGTCTAGTGTGGCCCTAAATCAGTCCATTCATTTGCCTACTTTTTCCTGAATCCATAAAACAAAGGAGAACGAATTCTGCACACTTTGGATGTGCATAGATAACTGAGATTTTATTTGGACAGGACTAAGCCTCTCAGAAAATGTGAACAGCTGATAGTTGGCTTTGCTGCAGGGGCAAAGGGGAAGGCCATTTCAAAGCAAACCATTTCTAAATAGATCATTCATTGCATTCATTTCTGTTATAAGCACCATGAAAAACCTACCCTACAGGGGATAAGTTCACATTCCACCAGGGCTGCATCTACCACTACAGCCTTTCTCAGAGGGGTCCCTACCAGGGACATCCTAGAAGCTGCTACCCGGAGCTCTGTACATACCTTCACCAAGCATTACCATTTGCCTATTTTTTTCTAAATCCAGAGCTGGTTTTGCCACTGTAGTTTTGCAGGGCTTAATAACTGGCCCTAATGTTCTTTAACTTCCTCCTCCCTTCCTTAGCTTTGGGAATCAATCCAAATGTAATGACTGCAGCAGTGAAACATGAAGAACATAGTACAGGTGTGTACACTTACCATAAATGTAGATGTTCAAGTGTATTCACTGTTGCAGTCCTGGTTGCCCTCCCTCCAGCCCCCTGACTTCTCTTGGCTCTACCTTTGCTTCTTGTTTTAAGCTTTCTCGTGTATTTGCTTTTTGATGGAGATGTAACATAACATATAATTGCTTCCCTTTGTGGGGGCACCTGACATCTGAGGCAAGAAAAACTGATGTAATGGCATCGGCTGCATGTTTTATACCCCTGTCAACCTGATGTCATGGGAGAAGAGACAGCATCCGATGCAGGAATCCAAGACTCTGGTATTCAGGCTGGCTGAGGGCTTCCTGCAGGCAGATAACCCAAATGTAATGACTGCAATAGTGAATACACTCGAACATCTATATTTATGGTAAGTATACACAACTGTACTTGTTGCACTGTCTTGCATGCATCCAGCAAATCACTAAGTATAACTCCATTTTACGTCAGCTTCAGGATGTGATTCAGGGGCAGAAGCTGGACTTAGAGGAACAGATTATAGCAGCACACTCAGAAAGCCTGCAGCAGATCCAAATATGGTCACTAAAGGTGGAATTGTGAACAGAGGATATGGAAAACAGGGCCCACTAACACAGTGTGAGAATTATTGGAGTTGATAGGCAAAATCCAATTGAATTTATCACAAAGGAGCTACAGCTTCTAGTGGGGTGTGGATTGTAGCCTGTGGTGGAGAGAGAGAGAGAGAGAGCATGCAGAATAACACATAAGGTTAGCAGTTACAGTATACCTTGGTATTTTATTGTCTAATATCTACTATAATGATAGGGAAGATGTGTTGCAGAAGGCCAGAGCAATGAGTGTCAGGTTAAAGCTAACAGCCCAGTAAGGTTTGCCCTGGACTGTAGCAATGCACTTTTACAAAGAAAGAAATCCTTTGATGTTAAGAAGATTAGAGATTTGTGACTCAAGTTGCACTTGAGACAGCCTGCAGTGCTGCATGTAACAACTGGAGAAGAAGAACAGTTTCTGGCATCAAAAGCTATACTAGGTCAGCAGTTATATGCAGGTGCAATTCAGTAACCCAGAAAAGGACAGACAGACCAGTCCCAGTGTCACCAGTCAAGTGTCCTGAAGGGAAGAAGGGGAAAAAGCCACCAAAATTTTTGGGACCAGAAGCCTTCATCTAGGAGATATCTGGGGAAAAAGCAGTCTGTTTTTCCAGATGGTGAAAATCTTCTAATAGATTTTCACTATTTACCCATGCAAATGACTTTAAGGAAGATTCAGACATGGCTTTTTCAGCACCAGAAATTACTATACCGGATGTGCTGCAGATGGAAGCCAACAGAAAGGGTCAAGGATCGAACAGAAGAGCCCATTTTCCCCATGTATAAAATGACAAGTGAATATTTTATTCAGATTATATGCCTTCCATGTCAGAGTTCATTCTCAGATCATTAAAATGTAAACTATGGACTTAAAACATTTTTCATATATGTGCATATATATTCATTTACATATATATATATATATATATATATATATATATATAAACGTGTATATATATATATATATATATATATATAGATATATATATATATATATATATATATGCATATGTGTGTATATATATATATATATATATATATATATATGTATGTATATAGATATAGATAGATATAGATGTAGAAATATAAATGGATATAGATATGTACATTCAACAGTGTGTAATAGATGTACAGTTATACTATATGTTTTAAGTGCTTTAGATATGTTGTTTAATGATTTTTACCAAAGGTTACTTTAGTTACTCTTTGGACAGTTCTCTTAATATACAAAATGCCTGGATGGGGAAATCTAACTGATACTAGGGCAAAAAGCGGCAGAGTACCTTGAAGTACCCTACCTCAAACTGGACTTAAATGATACCAGAGGGAAATCACAGCTGATGTCTAATCTAGGGGGCAACAGTAACTGTCAGAAGGAAGGGGCCAACAGTGGAGAAGAAAGGGGGTCTGAGGGTAGTTATCTCAGTGGGACAGGTGGGACAAGAAATCTTATCTAACATGGAATATAAAAGGTATACCAACTAATGTAAAGGCTAAAGACATTTAAAAGGAGTTAATGTCATGTGGGATTGATGGCATGCTACTCCAGGAAGCAGAATTGAAGGTGAAAGGGGTACCAACATTTCTAAGAAACTAGAGAGGTTGGGCAGTCAGTATTTGTGCTACATCATCAAAGTAGGGCTTAATTACCTTAGTCACAGATTCTTTGGGGTGAACTAAAATGAAGATTTGGAAGGACAAAATAGGTAAATGGGTGATCTGTCAAGTGCATACAGACAGTTGTAAAATATTACTAGGAAATTTTAATGGGCACAGTAAAGATGAGGCACATAATTTCAAGGAATTCTGGACTACTTTGAAAGTAATGGGGAAACAAAAATTATAGTAGGGGGAGACTTTAACATAGCTTTAGCTCCTTCACGAGATAGACTACCTGTAGGAATAAACCATTTGCCATGATGCTGGGCAGAATTAAACTGGGGCATGGATATTCTATATCTAAAAGACATATGGTGAACTCGTCACTCAGAGGAACTGGATTACACTTTCCTAACCAACCAAGGGAGTAGTGCTGGTAGGATGGATTATTGGTTGATATTTTCTAGTGTAATAGGCAATGATATAGCCCACCAATTGGATGCATTACCTAACCATAGTACAGTCAAGATTATTATAAATCATGGGGTACACCATAAAAGATTCGGGGAGTAAAGATTCGACCCTCTTATTTTTAGGGAAAATGAGAAAGTAAGGATTTTAAAGGAGAGAACTCAAGCAGTTTGGTGTTCTTGGTCAAGAACTGAGATACCATTAAGTGTATACTGGGAATGTTATAAGGTCATCCTGAGGGCATGGATGAAGAGAATATATAGAGAAAACAAGAGAAGGAAGGAAGAGGTTTTGCAACAATTGTGATTTTCATTAAGTTGAAAGGAAGAAGTATATAAGTAGGGGAAATGCAGGGAAACACTACTGCTGCACAAAAATCAAACAACTTAGGAGTAAAATCAGGAATTTAAGCCTGTAGGAAATACAAGAGAAGTGTGAGAGATACTCACTGTTTGAGTGTGAAAAAGGCATTAAGTCCCCTAAATTCCTTGCAAAGAAGGGGTGCACTGAGTATGTAAAAAGGCCAGATTACAACTGACTGGCTACAGATCAATAAAGTAATGAGAAATACCTTACTGGGGAGAACAGAAGCCAACATGATTCTTGGGAGGAGAGTTTTCATTAATCCTTGGAAAGAGTGGACTTGGAAAAAGGAAGAAGGGTGGGGATGAAGATCTTGAACCAGGAAATAAGATGGGCCATTCAGGATGTAAAAGGGAGTAAATCCTTGGGTTTGGTTACGGTGATAGCAGAGTTTTACAAAGTGGGTACTTTGGAATTAGTGGACCTGTTATATAACGTATTATTCGAAGCAGAAACAGACGGGATGTTTGCACCCTCGTTACTGGAAGCTAAAGTCGTGTCTTTCCATAAGGAGGGGAAAAATAACTTAGAGAGTCGAGTTGCTATAGACCAGTATCATTGTTAAGTGTGGAAATCAAATGTTTAGCTAAAATCCCAGTTAAAATGATAGAGCCAATTCTTATGAGGTAAGTATCACTGTCCCAACATGGCTTTGTGAAAGGTAGGGGACAGGGTCCAAATTTAGTAAGAACCCGGACGAACATTCAGCAGTTTGCTTCTGCAAAGCCCAAGGCATTGGCCGCTGTATGTCTACACATCCAAAATACATTTGATGCTATCAGATAGGACTATATTTTGCAAGTACTATACACACTGAGCTTTCCAGGGTCATTGTTTAGTAAATGTAAATTACAGTACAGTGCTCAATCAGCCAAGGTTCTTATGACTAGAATTCGCTCAAACACAATTAACACAATCAACACAATTATTATTATTTTTTCTGTCTTCCCACCCTTAATAATTCTATTATATTCATTCTAACTTCTCGCATGTAACTTCTTCTATTCATTGCCTCTTTTTTACTACATCTTCTACTATATTACTACTATATTACTACTATAGGCTCTTAATGTCTTTTCTTGATCTAAATCTTACTCTTTATTTCTGCTTAGCATATCACTTTCACTCATACTTCTACGTCAACATTGTTGTATTAGATTATTTAGATCACTGTGTTTTTAAATGTGCGTATATCTGCATTTTATATGCACCAATAGTGCTTTGTTAACGATAGTTTCTACATTGTAATTAGCTTTATTATGCATATATCTGCTGTTGTGATTATCTAATTGTACTACTGTTGAAGGATTTTTATTTTTTTTATTTTTTTCTCTTTGTTGTATAGATACTGTATAATATGCCTTGATGTACTTTATAGTTTGTATGTGTTTCTTGTGGAGCTTTTCTCCCTGGGCCTCCACTGAAAATGGACTCTGCTTGGCCCAGTGGACTTTCTTGGTAAACAAATGCAAATATATAAATAAGATTACAGAGGGTACAAGATAGGGTTGTCCCTTGTGCCTGTCCCTCTTTGTTATGGTAGTAGAGCTTTTAATTTTGGGATTGAGGCATAGGATGAGGCATACGACTATATGCATCCCTAATGTGGGGCTTTATAACTCGATGCAGTTTGATTCTGTAGTATGGAAGATGGACTCGGTTAAGTCATGGTCTGAGGTTATTCAGGAAATTAAGCATTTTTCAGAACTTTAATGGTTATAGCTGAACAGAGAGAAAACTGTCATATTCCCTGTGAATAACGCCTGTGAATTACAGTTGAAGGAGCATATCAGATTCACACTGGGAATGGTCCATGTAATCAATTCCCACTACAGATTATCCAGTTCCCACTGTCAATGGTCCACATAATCAATTGCCACTGCAAATGGCCCACATAATCAAGTTATACTGTGAATGGTCCATGAAGTTAAATACTTGGGAGTAGTTATGACAACTAGTCCAAAAATGATGACTGACTAGAATGTTAAACCAATATTACAGCACTTGAAGGTGAAATGCAATAAGTAGAAAGAGTTAAGGTTGCCCTTTCCTGTGTAGGACTATAATTGTTAGAATATATGTTTTTCCCTATTTCACTTTTCTAAATAGGTATTTGCCCCAGCTTATTTTCACCAAGTATGACATCAAATTCCAAATACTAATGATGGATTACATTTGGGAGACCAAGCGACCAGAGAGTAGTAGGGAAAAGCTATTTACCGTTAAAGGATGAGCACAAAGGAATCAAAAATCTGGCATCCAGGAGGGGTGGAAAGTTGAGTGGAAAAGAAATGGTTTGAATCTATGCTAGGGTCTGGCTGTGAGTGGATAAGATTTGGGATTTGGGGGTCAGAAAGATGCAAAACTGACGGCAGTACTATATATTGGCTGGAGTTGATGAAAAAAGTAGTGACATTTTGTAAACATTTGTCATTTGAAGAGGTGACTAAGCTGGGTTCACAAGGGCTGAAATAGTGGCAGTATCTCCAGGTTAATGCTGATGAGTAGATTTGCCCTAGGAGGTATAAACTATAAATATGAACTTCAACAGTATAACATGTTCCTTCTAAAAATCCCTTTGATAAAAAAAAATGTGCATAGCGGTAGTATGAATGAACAAAGGGGGGAATCTAAACAATCTTAAGGAAGGATTAGAAAGATAATTTAATTGTTATCTATCAGATTCCCATTGGAAGGCCATCTTGGCCTGAACCTGTGATAATAGCCTTCTTATGATATCTAGTTTCAGTATTCTAAAACTTGTTTATAGGTGGTATTTAACCCCAAGACAGTGGAAAAGGAGTGGTCATCTACTAATAAGTGTTGTTGATGTGGGAAGAGGACTGCAGAGTATGATATTGTAAGGTGGTTAAAATGATATGCGAGAGGACAACATGGCTTACATATGTAACTGCAGCCCTCCTAACTATGTCTTTTTAAGAACTGGAAATCTCTGCCTGTGGACTGGAAAGATAAATTAGTGGTGCATTTAACTAACTTTAAGGCTTCAACCTTCAAATTACTGTTAACGAATTTGATGAATATAGCTGTATATTGATGCCCTGGTTATATACAGCTTAAGAAGATTAAGTTCATTTTATGAAACAAAGAATCAGTTTGTTACTTATTATCTCCTGTATGGACGTTTTGCTAATTTAAAATCATACATTGTATCTTATAAGCAAGTTTTGACTGTTTCTTGCCATGCTGATTCATTTTTTATGTGTTTATGTTTTGGAGTACTGTTCTAATACAGAGTTATTGAGGTAAAACAGTAAGGTATATTTAGATTATTTGCTATAAATGCAAATACATCAAGCTGCATGACATTTTTGAAGAAAATATTAATATTAGAACACATTGCTTCATATTCTCACCATTATGAGAAAAGCTGAAAGCACCTAACAGTTCTAATTTTCAATGTGTGTGTGTCTGTGTGTGTGTGTGTGTGTGTGTGTGTGTGTGTGTGTGTGTATGTGTATATGTGTGTGTGTATATGTGTGTGTGTGTGTGTGTGTGTGTGTGTGTGTGTGTGTGTGTGTGTGTGTGTGTGTGTGTATCATAAGTTGTCAGTTTTTGACAATTTAAGCTGATGTACATCTTCACAAGTAACATAACAGAAACCTTAGAACAACATTTAGATATATATCTCAAAACCCCCTGCCTATAGGATATTGAATGAAAACACAAAGGGTTGTTTAAGACCCACAAGAAGTTCAGAATATGTCTTATAATTTGATTAACTGTTAACAGGTAATGGCTTATGGCCAGCCTCCATATAAAATACTTCATGAATAATGATTACAAGCTGATTTTATTCTTCAGTGTATTCCTTTATGTAAAATTCCTTTTCCACCCAGATGCATCGAACTCAAACTAATGTTTCCATATTCTATGTTTTCTCTAGCTGCATGTAACGTTATTTTAGTTACATTCCATTGATTCACATATTTCCATAGTAATCTACTTTTGGTTGCCCTGTAACCTGCATCCAAACATATAAAATCATTTCCTCACTTCTTGATATCCTTTACAGTTTAACAATGTTTTAACGTCTTCCTCATGTCGTCTTCTTGTAAATGCATATTCGGAGAACACAGCTGTATCCTTTGGTTCATTCAGTGCAGGTCATGCACTGTAAAGCAGGACTAAGGTTCTGTTCCTTTTTTTCTTTTCCAAATTATGCAAATTACCTGTAATGCACACTCAGACTTAAGACTCATGTCATAAATAATTTCAGATGGAAAATGTTATCAGTGCATGGTCTTGTATACTCTCAACCCTGGTAGTAGTAACACTTTATAACAAAAGCCATGCCTGTCTGTGGGGGCCATGCTATGCCCTTTCAGAATAAGCTTGTTCTATTGCTCCTGACTACTTATTCTGACTATCCATTCCATGCATTCTCCACTCTCTCTATGAAGCAATATTTTCTTAAATCTGGCTTAAACCTAGTTTATTCTTTTTATAGTTGGCTGCCCTTTGTGCTCTCACACCTTAATTTTTTCTTGAATTCTTCCCTTTTACAAACTGCTTTTATAATCGTATTTATACACATTTATCTTTTCTGTCCACATCATGTTCCTTCTGTCTTTTCTATCCACTCTTTCCCCTACTGTAGCAGATTAGTCTATATTATTGTGTCACTGCCTTTTTGTTTAGGACTTCATCATAAAAATGTTCAGTGGTTCTTCTGGGATACAGATTTTAGCTATGGATGCCTTCATGACATGTACCAGATGTTTTTAGATGTTTGTAAGGAACATCTATAGATTTATGCTCTTTTGTCATGGTATGGATTGATTTTGTGAGGAGATTGGTTGCATCTTTAGCAGAGTATAGACATGAAATAGTACGTACTTGCTTAACCCTCAGCACCCCCCCCACACACACACACACACACACCTCAGGCTTAGTGTGATAGGAATAAAACTGCTGTAGTGATTGCTTTCTTTCTCTGCTGCTTTATTACTTGCCAAGCATAAAATTAAGACAAAAACCGCTAATAAGCCATTCTTTGTCATCATATGTGCAACATTAAACAGGTTCTTCTCTGACATCTGTGGGGCAGTTGATTTCCACTAGTTCATGCAGAAACTGAAAATCTTTCTAAAATGTGTTTGGATTTGTAATAAGTGTTGATGACTGGGGCTGTATATTAAAATCATTGCTGTACCTGCTCTGGGTATATTTTAGATAATTCAATTGAAACAAAAGCTAGTCTCACAGGCAGCGAAGGTCCGGTATAAATAACAAAATTTAGACAGCAAAATAAAAGTATATACCAAGGACCACACACGGCTAAAATAAAATCAAATGTAATAAAAGGTAGGTGCTTTCGTGCCCTACACTAGGCACTTCATCAGACCACTTCATCAGATACATTAAAGACTTATCTTATTTTTACATACAACATCCCATTATTTCATTATATTATGGTTTGCCTAAAATGTATAAGGATGTTCAGAACTCACCAGTGAGACCAATGGACTCTTTGAGAGGTTGGGTGACACAGCCTACTTCTATTTATATAGAGAATATATTAAAATAATTTTTGTCATTGTCACAAAGCTGTATACATGACACAAATGATCTATTAAGTCAGTTGTATTCTTGGTTTACTCATAACCACCAATGTTTTGAACATATCAATGAATAATGTTTTGTTGCCATAGATATTGAATCTTTATTAACTCTTATTCTGAATGATATTGGAATTGAATATATGACTGTTAGATTAATACTATTTATGAATTATTACTGTTAGTTTTGGAAAATAACATTTTCATGTTTCAGGATAAATATTTTGTACAGAGTAAGGACATAGCTATGGATACACTGGTGGCTAACTCCTACGCCAATGTAGAGTTGGCTGTATGGGAAAATAAGTTTGTATTTATGGAGTTCAATACATTTCTATCTTCTATTCTGTTTTATAGATGGTCTGTGGATGATATATTATTAATGTTGAATAATGTTAGTCATGATATTCAAGAGTTGGTAAACTACCTCACATGATTTAATAAATATTGATCTGTTCTCCATCTTTGGTGATTCAAGTGTGCACATCCATTTTCAAGGTGGCTACATGGTAGTAGGGATGCACTTAGGAGCAACAGTAATGGAAGGATGAGTTGTTGGGTAGAAGTGTGCAGGTGAATTGAGCAGAAGCTCATACAAGTAAAAATCAAACAAATAAATTGCTGTTTTATTGCACAAATGCAGTACAGTGCCATGATTATGGGCTTGTGTAGTACAACCTAGAGTTGTGTTCATTGGCTTGTATTAGTGCAGAGAAATGCAGAAACATCAAAGAATGCATATTTTTCTGTGTCATTGTTTAAATGATGTTTGTTAAATAATGTCATTGTATGCAATATCCAATGTTGCCTATTAACCCATGATTGGTGTCCTACACACCTGTGATCAAACAGCTTAACCATGTACTGTTGTATTGCAAACTGCTTTCCATGTTACTTTATGTTTTGTGTGTTTTTAGCCTGAATTATTTTAAAAAGGGTCCTAATACCTGTTTACTATTTGGTTTACAGGAAAAAACTGTCAAATAAAGGATAGTGTTTGATTCCAGAGACTGAAACAGTTTGAACATGCATTTGTTTTTATAATTTCTATTTATTGTCACAGCAACTCTTGTTTTATTGTTTATACATGTGACTGTAACACACTGTAGGGAACATCCTGCATTGGGTGACTCTGATGGCAAATTATGCTATATTGATCTCACATGGCCTTCATCTTGGATATTTTTAAATGCATTCTCTCAGTAACAGGTAACATTTTTGCAGTACAGAACATGGATAGAAGGTTGCATTGTCTTTATTTTGTTAGGGAATACAGTTTTGATTGACGAGGGTAGTAGGTTTAATAAGAAGGAGATTAGCTGTGTTATTTTCTTTGAAGGTTTATTACAACTGCCTGCATGTTTTAAGTGCAGTAATCTCACTAACCTAAGGGGTAGTCTCATTTTGAATAAGAATGTACTATTGTTGTGCAACATTGGTCAAGAACAAAGCTTCCTTACAACTGCCCTTCAGCATAACTCAGCTGCATTTCATTTCTTAACTGCTTCCAGCAACACTGCTAAAAAAGCAAGCGTATCCTCACCTGTTGCTTGAGAAAGCATAGGGATGCTCAGATATCACTGTGAAAAAAATAGGATTTACAGTAGGTGAATTCCTATGATTTTATCTATGCCAGTCTGCAAATTATAATTGTCTTACCTGACATTGGAATTGTGCTCTAAGATTAGTTCTGTGTTCACTGCCCAGAGATGCAACGTAGTAGAAAGTTTGTATTTCATAGCCAGCGCTGTGCTTTGGAAGCACTGCATAGCTCGTGTTTGGTGGTGGCTTATAGTGCTTTACTTAGTGCAGGTGTAAAATAAATGACAAAAAGGTATTGTGTGAGGAACTGAGAGTGACAGTAGATATTTTATCCAATTGACATATTTCCAATAATACTTTGCATGTTGTTTATGGCTTTGAACAGATCCCCAAGCTGGATTTAGAATCTTAAACCAGTGGAAAAGAGACCCCTGAATGTAACCTGACACGCATACCTTTTGTTTGTCTGTCAGCAGTTCATTGGGAAAGGAGGGATTGTCTTCAGTATTTCGGAGCCAAAGCACACAAAACTAGAATATAATAATCTGTATGCATATCACACTTTCTGTTTTCATCGCCATCACTGGTGTCATATGAAGATACGTCTTTCAAGGCTACATATACCTTCAACGTAATACAAGACTTATACGTGATATGACTTTACTGTTCTTCTTTCCTTTGCTACCTGTAAAGCTAGACTGTACTCCTCCATTGCCAGTTCTCCATTTTCAGCTGTCAGTATGCAGAAGGCCTGGCAGACTGTCAGGTAATGTCAAAATGCACACACTAAATATAACATTATTCAAGTGCAACCCAGCAGCAGGAGAGTAACTCACTATGAGAATGTCAGTAAAGCAAGGGAACTGAAAATACAGAAGAAAGGAGAGGTCACATTCATTTAGAGACAGGAATGACATCAAATGTCTACTAATACAGTGAGTTCCTAAGACAGGTGTACTTTATAGTTTGCACAGTGTTTATCTGTCCAGTAATTACTAACATATGAGGGTAGACTGGAAAGCTATCTGCCTTACTTCTGGGTGGAGGCTCCATCTGCTGTGCAATGAAGAGGTGCTTTTGAAGAGTTAACTTTGCAATCCTGGACTGGAATTTTTAACAAACAGAATAAATCAGCTGTAAAGCAAGCTTTATCAGTTTTATACAAAACAAAATTTAGATCACAGGTGGGACTTATCTTCTTAAAGGGCTTAAGACTTTGCAATAGAGAGCAAGGTGAGGGTGAATTATTAAGAAAAGCAAGTAGATAGGCCAATAGTACACTATAATGGAAGCATAGAAGAGGTCCTGGTTTACTGTGTGTGCACGACATGTCAGTACAGTCAGCAAATCAGAGGAAGAGAGGCACTTTCATGGTGATACTAGTGAAAAAAATGTTCTATTTAGACAAGGAGGGAAAGCATAGCACATAAATACAGAGTTATGACTGTCTTAAATAAAAAGCGGGTACATGTATGTGATGTGACAGCCAGTCATAATCCAGGTATTGTGACATAATCTGTTTGCTAAGGTGTTTTTGTCCCTTGGCAATTCAGAGCCACAAGAGGGAGCTGAAAAGATCAAATCAGTTTCTACAACTTCATGGTCATTCTTCACAACTACCATCATGTCCTTTCTTGCATCTTTGTAAACTATACATTAGAGTAGTGATGTTAAAAGTCACATGAAACATTTACTGAGCAGGCTGAAATCAGTGTTCAGAAACCAGAGTTACTGTCAAAGTGACATGGAACATCTCCTGAACATGCTGAAAGTCTCAATGCCCAGACTTACTGCCAGATTGTCTTTTATAGGGGTCTCCAAGTCGTTTAGGTTTCTAATACCATGACAAGAATGGACCCCATTCCTAAGTCAAAGTATGATTAAAGTTCATGAAATTAGTCTTTAGTGTTGCCAAAAGTGTTTTTCCAGCACCTGCAATGTGCCCAAAATTGAGTCCTTTTGTTATTCATATGGAGTTACATGTATTTGTAATATATCTAAATACCACAGTAAATCCTTTTTTATTAGGCCTGTTGCTCCTACTGCTATTGAAACTGTCTGGGTATCCTTCTTCCACACTGCTTTCATCTCTGCCTGCAAATCCTGATATTTTATGACTTTGGGTGTCTCAGTGTAATCGCTGGGTGTAACAATTTTAATGATGAATTCTACTTTTGTCTTTTTCCCTGTCTGCTATATCTGGTTTTCTCAGTTTGTTTTTTGAACTGTTGGTAATGGGTGATCCCATATGATATAAACTTCATCATTCTCTGTAATGTTTTGTGGTACATGTTTCCACTGCTTTTCAACTGCGTCAATAGTGTAGTGTTTGTACAATACGCATTGCAGCAGTGTTGCTACATTATTATGCCTTTCACTATACAGACCTTCTGCAATGAGTGCATCACACCCAGCAACAACATGTACAACAGTTTACATTTCTTTTTTTTACATAAGCTGCATTCATATGTTTCTCCATGTTCAATTGGCTTTGTAAACCAACATGTATGTAGTCCATTTTCTTTGGCTGCCGTTATTAAAATTTCTTCTTTTGGTTTCAGTCCAGCTCTCTTGAGTCATGTCCTGACCAAACATGAGGATGTTCCAGGATGTCTCTATAGATTCCACTATATTTATACCTTTCCCACAATTTATCCGATCCATCTCATTGTATTCAGTTGCTGCCTGACTTTTATCTACTTCTGTTTTAATTTCCGTGCCTACTTAGGCTTGTCACAGATATGCTACTGCTAAACTAAGCAGGCATGTCATCTTAGACTTCTCCTCATATTTTAAAACTTTCACTCCGTTTGAATCTGGTGAAGTCAGCAGATATTTACACGGTCGTATGACTACAAATCTGTACATGTAGTCAGTTTTGAGGAGGCCCATACATCCTTCAAAACAAAGAATATATAATCTTAGCATACACTAATACTTATATTTCATTTGATAAGCATGAAGCATTTTTCTTGTTTTCCTGTCTGGCTGATCCAGTATGTTTTGGGACTAGTCAGTCACCTCAGACTGTTAAGTCAGAACACGAAGAGCAAATGTGTTTATTGTTTGAGTTTATTCCTAGATGTCAAGACAGTTTTCAGTATTAATTTTAGTCATCTAAAGTATTGCTTTCTTGGACCTGCTCCTGTGCATTTAGCACATCAGACAACAAGCACCCTTCAGCACTCATTGTTTCTGTAGCAGGTACAGGTTTTATGGGGTTTGGTTGCTAGCCTGAAGCCCCACTGTCCTCAGATGGTACACCACATACTCCCACCTAGGGCCAATTTGGTATCCAATCCTCCTACTGCATGTCTTTGGAATATGGGAGGAAACCTGAGCACCTGGAAAAAATCCACACGAATGCAGGGAGGACATGCAGACTCCACACAGAAAGCATCCCAGCCGAGAATTGATCCACAGAACCTCTTACTGTAGGGGACAGAGACAGTGCTAAAAACTACACCACTGTGCCATCAAAGTATTCCTCACTTAGTTTTATTCACATTTGTTCGTGTTTAAATGACAATACTTTATCAGTTCCCAAATATTTATACACTCCCTCCTGCTCAAGTTCCTTTATATCATATTCCTGTCCCTAACTGATACTTTCTTGGTATTGCAGCTTTCCTGGTTTAAACATTGCTTTTGCATATTGATCAAGCTCAAGTAACATTTTTATATCATCTAAGAAAGTTTTAACCACATGCAGTTGTGCCTTGAAATGATCATCTGATGAACTATATAGTTTTAAGTCATCACAAAAAGTAGAAGATAAGTCTTTAAATAAGTTTGTTTTCTAGGAGCCAAATTGTAACTATCACCTAATCTGTTAAGTAAACATCTTAATGGATTAAGGGCAAGACAAAAGAGTGGCAAAGAGTCACCGTGGAATTTCCCCCTTTGAATTTTTATCCCTGGTTTAATAATTTGCCCTCTGTTATGGCTTAGCTTCAATGTGGCTTGACACTGCTGCATGGTAACTGGAATGTAATTGATCAATGTAGGGTATATCTTATACATCTGTAAGCATTCCTTTAACCATGAAAGTGGGATGCCATCAAATATGTTTTTGTTTTGTTTTTTTGTTTGTTATTTTTTTGTAATTTAGCCATGCTGTACTTAGATTCTTCCCTTTTTGCAATTCTGTATTATGATCTTATTTATCAACAAATGATCCGTTGTTACATATGTCTTTCTTTTGTTACCCTTTTTATTCCATTGCTGTAATTGATTTTTTCTAAATGGATATAAACTCTGTCTGCATCAGTTCCAGTATATAGTTTTTATATTGTTGGAAAGCAAGTTACTGGCCTACAGATTTTAGGATGGCTTGCAGGTTCATTCTTTAGGAGGAGCATTTTCTTGTTAACTGGGTTGATGTCTGTTCAGGATATACATATAAGGAATTCTTCCTCGGGGCTAAATCTTTGTGCCAAAAGATAGGTACTGCATCTGGGCCCAGGGTTTTACAATTAGGAGTATTTTTTTTTTTATTTTATTTTGGGGTCTCTGGCCGTTACTTCATCCCATTTCATGTCCTCTACATTAGAACTCCTTACTGTTTCTTTTAACTTTTCTATCCATTCAGCATCTTTATGATGTCCCACAGGGTCTTCATACCTCTCCAAAATGTATCCATTTCTTCTTTTTTTGTGTGTGTGGTGTTTCTGTTCCATTTGTTTTGCTTCCAAGTAATTTAGAAAACTTTTCTGGGTCATCAATAAATTGCTTATGTTGTACTTTTCCTTTACTGTATATTTTCAAAGCGTTTCTGCTTATGCTGGTATTTTGTTGTTGTTTATTATTTGCAGTAGTTAATGGTAGTTCCTGGTCTGTTTTGATATTGTGTGTTGCTTTTACCACATCTATCTTTCTAAGTATTTTTGATAATCTATTCCCTCTTCTATATTCTTCTCATTGTGATACTTTTTGTCGTAATTGCTTTATAGTTTTCTCGATTTGATGCTTCCATGCTGACATTTAATGTCTTCCTTTCCTTTGCCTTATTGCAATATCTTTTTGTGGTAAAACTGTATCTGTTATTAATTTAGCAGGATAGTAATATATCTTATTTACTTCTGTTATATCACAAGAATTTCTCTTAATAGTTTTATTTAGTATGCTTATCTGGTTTTACCAAACTTCTAACATTTTGGGTTTTATTTACTTTCCGTATTCTGTTTCTTTTATTGATATTAATATGTCTTATCTGTCTCTATTAATTGAAACAGCTCTTCCCTTAGATAATTTTTACTAGACTGAGAGCACTTTCTTTGCTGTCCATTTCCTGTGAGTAATCTGTGAAAAGTTTCAGAACGTTTTTCTGTGGCATATCCTCTTCAGATGCAAGTTGCTTCATTTGCTGCGCCTTCATATGGGAACTCATTGGCTCATCACCGTGCACCACTGCCATTGTCAGAGTTTACACTGTTTATGGCTTTATCCCTTACTGAACTTTTGTACCTGTCTCTTACAGAAGGCTTCGGAGCATCATCATGTGACAAGTCTTCAGATGGCTCCTGCTACACCTGTTTCTCTTTAATTTGGGCTCATTGTTTCATCACACTGTGGCATTGACTATCTTGGATTTGCTACACTAAATCCTTCACTTAGGTTCATAGGTTCATAGGTTCATACTAGGCTATCTGCCCTAGGGCATTTATAAGCCTAGCCAGAGTGTGTGTGGCTTTCGCCACCCCTTGGGATGAGAATACTAAGCCCATTTAGGGTTTAGTTTACTGTGCCTCTGTCTAGTAGTGACACAGAGATGACCCCCGGGGCAAACCTACAATCTCCCATCCACTTGTCAAGATTTCTCTTGAAGAGAGTCAGTGAGGGGCTCTGCCTAACATGGACTGGGATTCTGTTCCAGAGAGTAGGGAGCCTCTGGGTTATGAATCTGTCTCTCCAGCACGTCCTATTTATTTCTGTGTTGAGGTTCAAATCTCTCGCTCTCATGGCTCTGATGGATTTGGATTTTCTGAGGTGGAGCATGTCCATTAATTCGGGATTGGACATGGCCTTGTACATCAGGCATAGATCGCCTCTGAGTAGGCGGTATGCAATTGAATAGAGCTGGAGTTTCTTCAGCCGGGCAGCATATGGCATATGTTTGAGACCCTTTATCCTCTTGGTGAGGAACTTTTGGGGTCTTTCTAACTGCTGCAGGTGTCGGGTAAGATACATCCTGAATGGGGCATTGTACTCAATCATGGGCCTGATAAGAGAAGAGTACAGGGGTACAATGACCTCTCTTGATCTAGATGTGAATCCCTTCATGATAAGGTGGGCAATATAGAAGGTCTTCCTAACCACCTTGGCAATGTGAGTGTCAAATGAGAGGTTACTGTCAACTTGGGTCCCTAAGTCCCTGATTACCTCCTCCGTACTTAATGGATTACCACCTATGTGGTAATTTGTGGGTACCTTGTTTTTCCCAAAGGGTATGACTATACATTTCTTGGCGTTCAGTTTAAGGCCATGGCTCTGGCACCAATTATCCATTTCTATGAGGCCTTTCTGAAGGATGCTTGTGTCCGCTGGAGTATCAATTATGGCGCCCAGTTTGCAGTCATCTGCGAACTTTGTCAGCCACAATCCTCCAATGTTTGCTTGCACCTCGGAAAAATAAATGCCGAACAAGAGGGGTCCCAGGACTGAGCCCTGTGGGACACCGCTTGTGACTGGCTTAGAGTCTGACATGGCTCCAGCAATTCTGACCTTGTGGGCTCTGTCCTTGAGCCAGTTTGCAACCCATCTTGTGACATATGGGTTTACATTTAAGCTGGTGAGCTTATCTATGATGCCCGAGTGGTGTATTGTGTCAAAGGCTTTTGCAAGGTCAAGGTAGGCTGTGTGAACTGCCTTACCCTCATCAATGGCCTTAGTGACTGTTTCAAAAAAGTCGACCAGGTTCAAAAGGCAGGATCTGCCCTTGACAAAGCCGAACTGGGTAGGGTCCAATGTCTGTAGGTCCCCAATGTCTTTGTTTATGAGTTCCATAATGATCCTTTCCATAGCTTTGCAGACCAGGCTCCTCAAGCTTATGGGACGGTAATTTCCAGGGTCCGTAGAAGCACCTCCTTTGTGGAGTGAGACCACTGTTGCTGTACGCCACTCTTTGGGTATGTATCCTGTAGTAAGGCTAAGATTAAACAGCAGCCTTATGTGCGGGTTTAGTTCCTCTAGGGGTTCATGTAGCACGCAGCCCGGGACACCGTCCGGTCCCACTGATGCTGTGTTTTTAGCTTTGGAGAGGGCGGCTCTCACCTGGACATCTGAGATGTTAGGGAGGCTACACTCTGCTGGGATAGATATTTCTCCTTTTGGGGGGGAGGGGGTGGTGAAATTTGCACTGAACCTGTCTGCCAGAATGTTGGCAATGTCTGTGGGTTCAGTGTATTTTGTGTCATTTTGGACTAACTCTGAGCATATCTGGGAGTTTCCACCCAGGTTTCTAACATAGCTAAAGAAAGCCTTGTGATTGTCTTTTGTGTCTTTTGCGATTTTTCTCTCAAAGTTGGCCTTGGATGATTTTATGAGTGAACGTAGTTTTTTGCTAGTACTGATCAGAGATGCCTTCCCTTTTAGGGATTTTGCTCTGTCATGTAGTAGCTTCCTCCTCCTGTTGTAAAGTTTGTTAATGGCTGGGGTCCACCAGACAGGACGCCTACCTTTGGGGGAATGGGTCTTGGTTTTATTAGGGATTGCATGATCCATGCATTCTTGAAGGTTTCCATAGAAGGCGTTTATAAAGGATTCAGCAGTGTGGGCTGTGGTTTCCACTGGCCCAGGGGCCTTGAAGGATACCACTTCAGTCTTAAGAAGTGTGAAGTCGGCTTTTGAGAAATTCTTTACTGTGGTCTTTTGTGCAGGGGGTAGGGGCGGGATGTGGATTTCCAGTGAGATTAATTTATGGTCTGATCTCACCAATGAGGGGTATACTTCCGGTGTGGAGCATTGTGACCCCATGTTTGTGATGATCAGGTCTAGTATATTATCTCCTCTTGTGGGAGTGGTGACTAGTTGTTCCATCGCATTTGAGTTTATGAATTCTAGGAACCTTTGGGCTAGGGTGTTTGGGCTTGAGTAATGTTCCCAGTCTATGTTTGGGTAGTTGAAGTCTCCCAATATGATGGTATTTGGAGAGACATTCATACTCTCCAGTGTCTTCAGGAAGGCTGAGTGGGGTTCCTGAGTTTGAGAGGGTGGTCTGTAGCATGCTACAAACTGTAGGGCAGTTTTGCCTATGGTTAGTTGCACCTGGATGGTCTCCGATGCTTCGTGCATTGCCACTAGCCTGGAGGTGTGGGTATCTTTGATGAATATGGATACTCCCCCTCCTTTTGTGGTTCGGTCCGAGTTTTGGGGCCGGAAAACATTATATGAGGTATAACCTGGTAGTGCTGGGGTGCTCTCAGGAGCCTTGAACCAGGTTTCAGTCACTGCACAGACATCGATGTTCTCTATACTGAGGAGGGCTTCAAGAGTGTGCATCTTGAGGTTTAGACTTCTGGCGTTGAGCAGCATTACCCTTAGTTTTTTTCCACTTGTGTTTTCTAGGGTGGTGGGTTTGTCTTTTGAGGCTTGCCTAAAAAAGGGACTATGGGGGTGCAAGAGCCTTGGCCAATATCCGAAAGCCCAGGGGTGACAGGTGCAAGCCATCCCTTGCGAAGCAGCGTGGCTTGTCAAGCATGTCATCCCAAGCAGACAGACATTGGATCCCCTTAGAATGACACCAGTAATGAAGCCAATTGTTAAAGTTGATCATTTTGTCTTTGTACTGTGGCATCATTCTTGGTGAGGGTAAAATGCTGCTTAGGGTCAGGGTCATACTGGCCTGGGCTAAATAATCAGAGAGCTCCTCTATGTCTCTTTTCATGTAGTCCAGGGAGGTACATCTCAGGTCATTCACACCAGCATGGACAATGACTGAGTCATATTTGTACTTGCTTTGGAGTGACCTGAGTGCTTGTGTTATGTGGAGGATTCTAGCGCCCAACAGGCAGCTTACTGTAACCCTCTCCTTGTTCAGTCTGGTGAGCGGGACGTCAGTGTGTCTGACTATGGAGTCACCTATTACAAGTGTATCTGGCATGTTGTTTGGCCTTAAGGGCTGTGACTGTTTAGTACACTGTCACACATAACCCATAACTTCAGTTTCTTATTGTGTAAATTTTTTCTCACTACACCTCTTTTCTGCTCTCCCGTTTGTTTTCTTATTTTTTATACTGTCAAATTTTTCACATCAGTGTGTCTTTGGCTGTATTTCTCTTCACCTATCTTTGGTGCTGCATTTTTATAACGATTAGTTTTGCTTTCTCCTTTGCATGAATCTTGCACCATACCAGATCTCTTTCTCTTTTCCTTTCACATGCCCACACTTCTTCTTCAGATACCATTCCCTCCCCTTGCTCCTTAGTCTGTGGGCTTACTGTTCTATCATACTATGACATTACCTGTGCTGGATTTTCTATACTCAGTCCTTCACATAGCAGATAATCCATGACTTCAGTGTCTATTTGTTTAACTTCTACCTTACTAATCCTCTGTTGTACATTTCCTCTTTTTTTTCTTATTTTTATATTGTGAAATTTTGCATATCTGGCCATCTTTGCCTTCATTTCTCTTCAAATATCTTTGGAGCTATTTTTGTATCGAATAGTTTAGCTTTCTCCTTTGCATAAATACAGCATAATATCAGATATCTTTTTATTTCACATGTCCATGGTTCTTTTTTATACCTTTCAAAAATCTCTGGGTTTTATTCACTTTATTTTTGCATTTTCCTCTGTCACTTCTTTATCCTGGCAGCCCAAAGTTTTATCATCTATGTAATATTTTTCATGTATCTGTTGTATCAATGAATGCAAAATTTTTATATGAAGTTTTTTCCTTCTACAGATATTTTTCTTCCCCTTAATTTCTCTTTTAATCTTTCTGAATAACTTTTGTATGAAAATTCTGCACTACATACATAATAGAAACAATACATAATTTCTTCCTTATTCTCAATAGTCCACTACGCCTTCGTTGAAGGTTGGGCATCGGGCTGGCACCTCGGCACCGTAAAAATCTACTGCCAATCATTAGCGGACCGGAGTTCTGCTGTGGCAATCCCTAACCGGGAAAAGCCGAAAGAAGAACAACATTCTCAATAGTCCACTATGTCACCTTTTTGGCTCATTTCTGGCCAGTCGGTTTTTGTGGGCTACTATTTCCTTCTACAACAGGTGGCCGTGGTAGCTGTGATGTAGACCTCCTGCTTTCAAATGACCTGATTTCCAGGTTAGTGCCCCACACTTTATCCACTATATTTGTTAACAAACCTTTACCTCTGTTCAGGCATGCACATCCTAATGGTTTGTTTGCTCCTTTGTAAATGATATGTTAATTTCTTTTTTTTTCAAGTGAATTTGTAACCTCCTGAAGTAATTCCTTATCTGTAACTACCATGTAAAAGTGTTTGAACATTTTATCTGCTGCTGCTGTCTGTTCTTGGAGAGACCACTGAGGTTTCTCACCAAGAAATTACAGGGTACACAAAACTAGTCTTATGCAGAAAGACTGAAACCCATGTCACTGTATTCTGTCTCTTACAGGTTGCTAAGGGGTGACCTGAGCTTGGCTTTCAGGGTAGTCTCTGACCGGCCCTGATGGAAGTGCTGCACATTCGTAAATCAAACTGCATGAGAGTTACACACTTCAGGGATTTTAACCTAGCCTCTGACATCAACAGGTCATGCAGGAGAGATAAATACATCTTCCAGAGTCTGCCACTTCTCTGGAACAAGCCTCCATTTCATGTGAAACAGAGCCCCTCCTTGGTCCTCTTCAAACACAGCCTAGATCAATGAATGGGTAATCGCAAATTCACTCCTCTCGTGGCACCCATGGCTGTCCTGGATAGAGGAAGTCAGTATTAATGGTCATACACCCTTACCACTGAGAACTTCACTCACCTAACCACTGGCAACTGGGGCAACTCGGAATAAACATGTGTAGGTTTGTAAGGGCTCTAGGTTCGTTAGTCTAGTAACCTTCTGTGAACCTGTGAACCTATGAACCTTAAAAGATGTCTGCCTTTAATCATTCTGTAAATGGCTTTGTGATTGTTTTCATTTGGGCTGTTCCTGAAATTGGACAGTGGACATCAGTGAATGTAAACAAATATATAATTGAATAAACAAATTTGAAGGAAGCGTGAAAAAAGGCCTGCATAAAAGTTTGTATGTACTTCTTACCTCATCAGACAAACTCCTTCATCAGTGAAGAGATCATTGGAATTATCTTTCTAGGAATGGTAGCAACATGTCTCGTAGACTCCTGAGTTAATGTTAAATCTTCTTATGCAATTGAACATTTTAAATTGTCAGAAACCTTGATGACATTGGACCCATTGTACTGGCTGACATAAGTACTGTCCACATCCCACTGAAAACTGTGTCACAGTTTATTGAATCCTGAAGTCAGTGAGACAAATTGTTTCCTTCTTTGAGTCCAGTAAAGCTTCAAGATATGACTTCTACAGGGAATAACAAAGGCTGTTTTCTTCATAGATAGAGGACTCTATTGAATTCAGAAAGGACAGCAACCAATTTTCAAATGCTCTGATAGTCAGGCATGTGATTGAGCTTCCAAGAAACAGTCATGGGAGTATGGGAATGTATGTGTGAATATTACTCATTTTAAGAGCTGCCATTACCAGGGCCAGGCATTTGAAAATCATGCTGGGAGTAGAGGCTAGTCTAAAAGAAAGAATTATTAAACTAGAAGTGTTGATCTCCTGCATGAAGTTTGAAAAATGTTTTGTGCCGGCTGAACATTGAAATATTGTGGTAAGCATTTCTCTGACCCCAGTATGAGTAGTAAGAACCTGGACCCCTTTAGAATATGTTGAGTTTTGAAGACATGTTTTCCTCGTAACACTTTACCCTTCAATCTGTGAAGTTGCTTCTCCAGATGTCCAAAATGGCTACTGTTCACACTTGACCAACATGAGTTATTATTGGAGGTAGAATATATGGAGAATGGAAAAGAGAGAGGGTCGTTCACTCAATGCTAGTGATTGTTTGTTTCGCAGGAGCCACTAAACAGCATTTTTTCCTATATGACATTTTAGTACCATCTGTGTAGAATTTCTAGTACCCACAGCCCATCCTGTTTTCATTAGATACATTTGTAACCTCCAGAGTATCTAGCCTGAACTTAACTGAATTTGAAAAGAGGACTTGTGTCCAAAGCTCCTCTTTTTATATAAGTGAAATCTTCTTTCATGTCCCCATAAGCAGGAATGGTATAAATGTGAAAATGACTATTTTAGTTTCTCCTTATGCCTCTAAATCAATACAACCTCAGTGAACTGTATCCCAGAAGTAAAAAGAGAGGATCCTGGTCTTAATATTTTCTGTAGAGGGCTGTCTCTTAATCCTAGTCTGATACCTAGACATAGCACTCTATCATACACAGTTGTAATCAACATGGCAGGCACACTTAAATGCTTGGGTCTTTAATGCATTTGATGTAACATTCAAAAAACATTAGCTGTTTTATCTTTTTCATAGAGATAGCTGTTCCAAGATCTTCCAGGGTAGAGGGTACTGATTGAATATGGGGCTTGTCAGAATCAAACCCTGTACTTTAGGTATAAATCGGTAAGAGCCTTAATCCAACTGCCAGACCTAGTTTTCATCTAATACACAAAATACATGTTGATGCAAAATCTGTTAACTTTTTAAGTGATAGTCTGAAGACAAAGGGAGGCCAAAAATGAGATATAGGTGTCTTACAAGCATGCACCCCCAATAAATAAATAAAACACTATGCTATATGCGTTAATATTACTGATTTCTGTTTGACTTATGGGTTGTTGAACACAAGCTGCTGTTACAGCATTTATATTGTCTGTTCATAGGTTCATAGTTTAGTACTAAGCTAACTGCCCTTGCAAGCCATTTTAAGCCTATCCCTTGTGAGACTCCAACTCTGCACCTTGTGTTTGTAAGGCAAGCACCTTAGCCATTAAGCCACCCTCCCAACCTTCTGTAATACTTTGCCTTTATTCATTACACTAAAGAATGAATTAATTCATTGATAGGCTTAGCTTATGTAATATAGTCCAGAAATGTTGCATTTTAGTAATGTATTTTTGCAGTACCTTCTTTAAAGCCTCCAGTATGTGCAAAGGGTTTTACATTTGTCAGATCATATAGTCTGCATTATTTAGTGATGATGAGAACCATCTGATGTTCAGCATCACTTACCTTGTCAATTGTTGCACATAATTCTCTACAAGATCAAATTGTAAAGGATTTCTGCATTTAGTGAAAAACTGTTAGCCTCGCAGTTAATGCAGAGGGCTAAAGCTCCAATTTGTTAATGAGCTTTTGCAAGGGTGCAGGGTTTGAAGCTTTCCACGTTCATTTACCTCCTGTGTGACATTGAGCATGTCATTTAACCAGACATTGCTTTAGAGCAATTTGGAATTTGTGCTAGGCTCCTTAGTGATCTCCAAGACTGCATGCCTAATAACTATGAACCTGTTGTCATTGTTTGCCAGACATTTCATAGGTTCATAGGTTCATAGGTTCATACTAGGCTATCTGCCCGAGGGCATTTACAAGCCTAGCCCATCGTTTTGTGGCTTACGCCACCCCTTTAGTATGGGGAACTATACCCCTTATTTTGCTGTGCCTCTGTCGAGCAGTGACACTGAGGTAATCCCTGGGGTATATCTGCAATCTCCCATCCATTGGTCAAGATTTCTCTTGAACAAGGCCAGCGAGGTGCTCTGCCTCACATGTACCGAGATTTTGTTCCACAGCATAGGGAGTCTTTGGGTGATGAATCTATCCCTCCAGCACGTCCTATTAATAGCTGTGTCTAGGTTTAAGTCTCCCGCCCCTGTGGCTCTGATGGATCTAGATTTTTTGAGGTGAAGCATATTCATCAAATCTGGGTTTGACATGGCCTTGTATGTTAGGCAAAGGTCACCTCTGAGCAATTACATAGCTGATGTAGTTCAGGTAATGTTATGGCAATATTGCCAGCACTCTATTTTTAATGCAACACAGGCAATTTATTATTCAGTGGTAGCAGCATTGCATTTGTAGATGATGCACTTAAATACAAAGTTGTTCGCCAGTAGCAGCCTCTGCATTAGTAATAGTTAATGTGAAACAATGCAGATGAGTTCTACTTCTGCAGACATTGTGTAGATCATCTAAAGCTACCAACAAAGCGTGTAATTTACTTCTCATAATAATATTGGGTGTACAGATTAACAAAGTGGTTCTAACTGCTGCTGGGTGGATCTCTGTGGAGGAAACTTACTTATAGTCTTATTATTTGGTTGTTTTTTTAAACAGTCAGTAATCTGGCTTTACAAGACTAGTGTGTGTGTGTGTGTGTGTGTGTGTGTGTGTGTGTGTGTGTGTGTGTGTGTGTGTGTGTGTGTGTGTGTGTGTGTGTGCATACAAGTGTATGTGTGTACGTGGGTGCATTTGCATTTGTGAGAAATGTACAGTGATAATGACATAGAAATTATCTATATCTGTATCTCTGTAGGTGTGCCTGAGTTGAATCTTAAAAGAGAGCTACAAAAGCTTCATTATCGCCAAGTTTTGTGCAAGATTACATGTAATGCTTCCTCCCATGCTGTTATGAGAAAAAGAAGTACTTTTAAAGTTCAGTAATGGGAGAAGATGGAGCTTGGATGTAATCTTGAATGTAAAGTCAATGTTCCTGTGAAATAAAAGAGGGCTTATTCACTGCAAATTTATGTGTGATAAAAGACCAATGCCTTGAATATTTAAGAATGAATATGAAGATTGAATTGAACAGCTATGTTTCTGAAGGCAGTAGAAAACTGTCAAATTTTGGCAGATACCAAGCAAATTGCTGCTACGGAAATGGGGCTGTGAAAGAAGTGAAGGTTTATGCTAACCCAGAATTTCATAAAGCCAAGGTGGTTGGAGTGATGTTTGCACTTAGACTTAAGGTTGAAACTTGTTTGAAAAGGCTGGTAAATGCTAAGATATTGTCCAAGGTGGAATGTAGTCAATGAGTCAGATCCATTGCACCTGTGTTTCACAGAAGCAGGGATGGAGACATCCATCTGAGTATCTGAGCTCAAGGTATCTGGTAAATTAGTCAGATCCATTGCACCTGTGTTTTACAGAAGCGGGGATGGAGACATCCATCTGAGTATCTGAGCTCAAGGTATCTGGTAAATTAGTCAGATCCATTGCATCTGTGTTTCACAGAAGCAGGGATGGAAACATCCATCTGAGTATCTGAGCTCAATGTATCTGGTAAATTAGTGTTGCACACACTACTGTATGTCTTACCAAAAGTTAGATGACTTATTCACACCATTTATGGAATGTTGTAAGTGGATGCATTTTATGAAAATTTACTTGCCAGACATATACCTACATATGGAACTAGAAGAAGCTTCCCACATTTTCTTAACCATTAATGCACATGAAGGACTTTTTTATAATACTCTTGCTTTAGAGGAGTGGTATCTTTGCTGGTTGGCTGGCAAAAGACAGTGTTTGAATTTTTGAACATAATGTGTTATCATGATAATGTCCTACTAATGTGTCAGAATGATGGATGTCACCTAAATAATTTCCACAGTGTCCTGATCAGGCTGGCTAAAATGTATGAGTTAAAGTTAACAGAGGCAAATGTCAATTTTCACAAGGATGACATTTCATGAGTACAGGATCAACAAAAATTGGCTTTAAAAAATCTCCAGACATGGGAGGCTGTGCCAAAAGAAGTCACACGTAAAGGGGTTGCAGTTGAGACTCTATGTTGGCCTAGTGAACAGTTAGCTGTAAATCCATGCCGAACCTCTTGGTAGCCTTACATCCCTTGAATCTGCCATTGCACAGTGGTGATTGTAGAAGAGAAGGCTGAATGAGCCTGTTTAGCAGTAAAGAAACTTATCATATGAGTGATTATTTCCTCTGGTCCATCTCTTTCTGTGTGACTGGTATGTAATGCTTTACCTTATGGAATTGTCACCACTTTATCACATGTGCTTCTGGGTAATAAGGGAAACCTACTACTTTTGTACTGAGGTCATTGCTGAAGATATAAACTTTCCCTATGTAGACAAAGAAGTCCTTAGTGTAGTCTAAGGTGTAAACATTTTACCTGGTGCCATTATAGGAAAAAGATTTATGCACGTCATAGATTAGCAAACATCTGTATCATATTTATATAGAAGGGGTGTGTTCAGATGACCACATCACGCCTGCACCTTTGGGCTAGTTGCCCAGGGGCTCACTCATGATATCAAACACAAAAGGACAAGACAGCATGCTGATGAGTGCTTACTCTTGTTTCATTTACATGGATGGAAACAAGTACCTTGATCCACTGGTTGTGTATTGTTCATCTGTACTTGCAGTTAGATGTGATAAATGCTGCTATTCAGAGAGAGGCCTATAGTGAATCATCGCAGTAAGCAGATGTGTGAATAGCAATCACTGTATTAAAAACTTTATTTGCCAAAATGATTTGCATAAGGAAATTGCAAGTGATTATTGGCCACATTTTGCATCTGAAGAGTTTAAGACCGTCATCAAACAGAATGGTATCATACATTGCACATTACTGCCCGTCTATGTCCAGTGGTCAGTGGGCTGACTGAAAGATGGCTGCAAACATTTTTCATGGTTTTGAAAGCTTTAATCCCAAGCAATACTTAAGTGCAATATAAGATTCATAATGTTCTGAATTCCTTCAGAAACACAAATGTCACAACCATAAATGCCTCACCTGCTGTAGTGATCTTGAATAAAAATCTAAGGGCAAGACTAGAATTGCTAAAACACAATGACAGAAGACTAGTGCATGCTCAAGACTTTCAAGACAAGAAGTAAAGAAAAGGCTATTAAAAAAAAATTGCCATGTGTTAACAAGAATGGCTTCCATTCCAAGTTTTATTCAGCACTGATCCCTTAACACTGATGCTAGATTTGGAACAGTTAGCCTGTACACAAGATAAGACAAAGTAAGCTGACTGTGTGTTGTCCTGGAATCTATTACCAGGCAATTGATTTTGAAAAATCTGATGATAGTCAACTCCCACAGATGTCAAGTGGTGGGGGATATGATAGGGAGAGTCAGTGGAAATCGTACTTATCGCATGGAACTTCATGAGACATAATCATAAGGATAAGGGAGTTTACGAACCTTTGAGAGATAAAGAACACCCCTTCTGTTACAGAGAAGGCACACTAGTAACTGTTTATCCATCTGAGGATGTAATGCACAAGTTGTGGAGTTTATACTAATAATATAGGCTTCTTTTGACAGAGAGAGACTGTATAGTTTATAGTCTGTCTGCCTTTGTGGTTGTTTGATGCTTAGAGTAAGGGATAGCAGTGGCAGAGTCGTGTACTAAGTATGAAGGTGCAGTGAGGTAACATGAAATACAAAAAAAGGCATGTAAGAAGGCATGCAAATTGTGGGAATTGATATCTGTTTGAAGGGATAAAGAGCAGATAGCATTTATTTTGTGTTGAGTTGTGTATTTGAAATACATATAAAGTGGCACATATTTGAAAATAAAGAGATGTGCTATAGTTTGCCTGGTTTGTGCAGCTCAAGGACAGTATTATTAAGATGTGAAAATGAAGAGGAAGCTAATGTGTAGTTTGTTTCTTTAAATGAAGGAGTGGCAAAGGAGGGAAAGTGGATACGTTACAGAGATTATTTAAAGTGATTTGCTGACATTTCGATATGCATCATGACGTTCAATGAGTCAAGTGCTGTGATATATTTTCCAGCCTCCCCTTCCTTACTTTTTTGGACCTTTTTATAGCTTCATAATTTTTTATTAAACCATGGCCCCCAAAAAATTCAGCTTTTCCAGTTGTAGGGTAAAGTGAGCTGAGTCCATCGACTTTAAAGGGGAACCTTAGCACATGCTCAGTTGTTCACCCATTAAAGTCAATGGATGCAAGATGCTTTTCCTGTGCCTATGTCACTGAAATTAATGCAAATTTTAAAATGAATTTTAAATATGAATGTGATGACCAAAATGTTTCCTGATGGAGGAAAGTGTTATTTGAGAGTAGCTGCATGCAGTAGTGCAAAGGTACTTTGAAAACATCAGCGAATCACATTAAGTTGTGAGGGGTGGATTGGCCATGGAATGAGGTGTGGGAAGAGAAGTTGGTCGTACCTGACACATTTAGTGGAGGTAAGTCAGTCCGCACATGTGCAGTAATGAAAGGAAGGGAAGTCTCTGGGGCCAAGGAAAGGAAAAGGATGTACTGCAATGAGGAACGTATCTGTTAAAAGTGAAAAATCTTATGAAAGTCCAGAGTTGGCCTTTTGACTAAACCTTGAAAAATAAGCATTCAGCCAGGGTGAGTCTGACATGTCTTATAGCAGCTGATTTAGTAGTACCAACTTGAAGAGGGTTAGGAAAGACCACAGGGTTCCTTCAGCAAACACCACATACAGGAGGTGTAGGGAAAGAGAAACACAGCCCTACAGGGACTAAGAGGCCACCTCAGTGACAGAGCATGTGATATCTGTTCCTTAGGCAATGTACTCTGCAATGATACACTTCAGTTCTGTCTTGTTGCCAACCTTTCCTGCAGCAGGTCATGAAGAGTCGAACAGTAGGGGACAGTGCTTTGTTGAATCCTTCTTACTTTACTGCTGACATCAGCTATATGGCCATGGATAGTATAGCGCTGCCTGAACACTCTGAATATGTGGCGATTATTTCACCTATGATCCAATGTTCTGAGGTGTGCAGGCTGACCATGGTATGTTTTGTTGCAGATACAGTTTTTCATCACTGTCACTAAATCTGTGCATCATGAAGGAGCAGTAGTTCAGAAGAATGTCTTTACCATTTAATATGTTAAACAGGGGGCTGTCTGTGTCACAGTGGGAAGTTTAAAATGTGTCAGCCTGCTGATGGAGTTAAATATTGCATGATGGGTAGGTATGAACTGCAGTACTTTAGCTGACATTCATGCTGCAGTTGTCATAATTATCTGACAGCGTAAATCAGCAGTGCTGCATCTTTGTCTTCACCTTCATCATCGGTGTGAAGAGTTTAAAGGCTGTACCATTAGGGCAATGGGGCTGCAATGCATCGTCTGTGACCTCCTCTAGTTCCACTTGTTGAATTGTAACCACCCTTACCCCAGCACTTGTCTGCTGAGTTACCCAAACAGCATCACTCATCATTTTCTCTGTCACTAGCTGTCCGGATGTTTAACATCACTCTAAACAATCAGCTGTTACTTCTGCTGTTGTATTGTTTGGTTGGCATGAAGTTGCCCTCTTACCACTAGGTTCCTTGTGGAAGTCATCCTTTTATATGCATTCAGGCTCACTGTTTGCCTCCACTTACATTGAAATGTTGTGAAAGACATACGGTGGCTTGTGTCGTTTACTTAGTAGCTGCTGGTGGATACTTCTTGGTTCCAGCTGCCTAGAACTGGTACATCTACTTAGTCAAATGGTCATGTGTTTCTTGCACAATCAGTTTAACTTGCAGGGTGTACAAACATGACATGGGGAATACTTTTGTTTGACAGTATGATTAGCTCAAAATGTTCTACTATTTGGCAAAGCAATATTTTGATGGATGGGAGTATTTGATGAGATAGCATTGAATGCAAATTGAACAAACGTTGTCTATGTAATTTTGGGTGAAGCATGTCAGTATGTGGGATGAAGGTCCATAGCATAATTCTTTCTTTTCAAAACTCATACCTGTACAGCACACAGACTTGAGTAAAAATAAATAAATGTATACATTCTGACATGCACTCCTCTTCAAGGCATTTTAAAATTCATACATTATTGTAGCAGTTTCAGAAGTCTTGGAAAAAGTCCCTATTATTTACTTCTTCTAATTTTGACTTTACCAGAAAATTCCATGTTCTTCTAATGTATTGGAAAAGGGAAGCAAAGGAATGAGAGACCCAGTGGCATTAATGGTATTTTCCGAGAGTCAGTCTCTCTCTCTCTCTCTCTCTCTCTCTCTTTTTTTTTTTTTTTTTAAAGACTTGAAAAACTGGCAATGCTGGAGTTGTTCGGCTCGCTAATGCTGAACTCTCAGCAAGATGTTTTGTTTTCTGCTCAAATACTTATCAAGGCTAATGATGTCATGTGTATTATGTTCAGAATGCATTGAGTGCCAGGGAACTATTGTTCCAGATTCTGGGCAAGGAAATGAATTGCAAAATAGCATGGCCCTTCGTGAGGCAAGCATGCATAACTGAAATCAGGACAGAATTCTTTCTACAGAAGTAAATAAGTAATTGGCACTGAAGTAAGAACTAGCTGAGCTACAATAAAATGTGAAATGCACTTTATTTTGGTTGTAATGGAAAACATTTTATCATTTTGGGTACTTATGTGCAAAAGTGTTGATTTGCTGTTTTATGATATGATTTTGTTTCACCATGGAACATTATTTTTTATAGTGTTTTTGTATTTAATGGCTTCAAAATTGTGCTACTGTTGGTCCGTTTGTTATTACTCTCTCATGAAGAGAAACAGTCTGTGAGGACCAGACGTGATAGTTTCTTGCAATTTTCATCTCTGCTTTTCCTGAACTTATTAAAATGTTTGTTTCTTATTTATATTTCGAAGAGTGATTTGGCAGCTGATATGATTGTAGTAATATTAGAGTTTGTATTTAAACTGCCTTTAGTAATGTGAACGCACTCCATATATCTCATGCCAATGGTATCAACGTTTGTGAAAGTCTTCCTGCTGTGATATTGCTGTGCTCTGTTGAAATGCATTCACTAATGCAATTTCCATAGTTGCTGTAACTACTCTTTATGGTATTACTTTCCATTGGGGTGATCAGTTTTGTAATACTTCTTATTATGAGATTAAGCTGATGTTTTGCACGCTGTTTGCTTTACTCACTGTCCATTTTTACATTGTAGCTTCTATATTCTTTGTTTGGTTTTATTTATTTATTTTATGTATTTATTCATTCATTTATTATTATTATTTTATTTGCCTCCATACATAATCTCTCAGACCCCTTCCTCTCTGTCTTTACTTATTTCTTCACTCAGTGACTGTCCGTAGCCATATTATCATACGGGCAAGAGCAGAGTTGAGACAAGGCATTATCCTCATGTGATTTAGAGTTTCTTCTTTTTATTATTTTATGTTACATGCAATCCTACCCCAGACCTGGTACACACAGACATCCTTGTCATACTTGTCTCTAGACAAAATGCAAGTGCATTCTTGGATAAGTTGTAATGGGTCTGCTGTATGCTGTAGTCCTACCTGGAAGCAGGGCCGGCCTTAGCTGAAACGGCGCCCTAGGCGAAGTAGTCCTCTAGCGCCCCTTAAGCCACATCCACACCATACTAGTGAAACACACCTATTTGACCCACACTCACAGGAAGGTCACTCCCCAAGAAAGCTACTTCAGTCATTTCCTTCAAATTATTTAAATGTATAGAAGAAAATATACCTTGACATACTTATTAGCTAAGCTGTTACACAAGCTGACTAAGGGCTCAAGGCAAAAATGAGCTATGTAACTACTTTTACGTACGTATTTCCTTCTTTAAATACCAGAACCGCATCATGGTCAAATAGGGCCCTAGGCAGGGTAATAGACTGGGCCTCCCCCCAGAGCAGCCCCCTCCACAGCCATACCAATGTTCCATTACTTGGCTACTTCTTCCCAGTTACCATGAACACTGTTTAAACTTCTCATTGTGTATAATGATTTATTTACTTCTACAATGACTGCAGATATTAAAATAAAATGCACAAACGCTGATAGGCATTTGCTAAACAAACAAAACAGTCTTACAATGAAAATAGACTTAGCACAAGCATTAAACTTCTCTGCCATTGAAGCTCACATTCACTGAAACAGTATTAAAACCCAGATTCAAATAAAATGCAGCTGGCCAGTGGAGAATTAAGTTTACCTTTGGGCTATTTTCAAGTTATAGTTTCTTTGAACACATTTTTATGGCCATGCATGCATGTATGTGTTCTTTGATCCACCTTCCTGATTGTACTTCCTTGTATAATAAAGCACCACCTGTTAGACTGTGTTCTAAAGTTGTAGTTTTGAACATTTTTCCAGTAAACAGTGAAACAAAGTGCATGACCCAGTAATGACGAAACTGCATTTACTGGTCAATCTGACCTCAATGCTACAGCACTGCTACCAAAGGAAATAATTTTGGAATACCCGTAAATCAGTGGGCATAACATTTAACTCATAATGGATTCACAATGGGAGGGTCAACTTTTCATTCTAGTGAATGCTAATGGAGAACTTGGTAAAGTATTCACAGCAGGTTAGCAAACAAATTGCAAAGACAGGGAGTGCTGTAGCATAATTTATTGTAATCATCTACTCAGAAATCAGTGTACAGGCAAGTGGGGTATCACAGAGACCAGTACCAAAGCCAGTCCTTTTCAATGCTTTCTACAGGAAACTGCAAAATGTTTGAGAGGAAAGTATACGTTTTTGATGAGGATTCAGTAATACATAACAGGGTTAATACATAATGCAGGAGCCATAGACAAGAGGAAAACAGTGCAAACTGCCTACCTCGACCTAGCAAAAGCATTTGACACAATACCTCACTCAGGTCTTTCAAACAAACTTACACATTTAGGCATAAATCCTTATGTCACCCAATGGACACATGAAGTTAGGGTGGGGAATCCAGCACCTCAAAAGACCTGATACTAGTGGTGTCCCACAGGGCTCAGTGATGGGACCACTCCTGTTTGAAATATACTTGTCTGATGCTGACTTCAAGCTGGGTGCAGTCACTGAATCCACCAAAGATGTTGATACCCACCAGGAGGGTTTGACACAAATCATGGTGCCAGAACCATGGCCTGAAACTCAGTGCAAAAAAATGCATTATTATTATTTTAGTTTTTAGAAAGACAACCACCCCTACAAATTACAATAATGATAGCACTTCTCTATTCTCCGCACACCACACCTGCCAGGTGCCATGTCCCCTACCCTCTGCACACCACACCTGCTAGTTGCCACGACCCCTACCCTCCGCACACCACAGAGACAACAGAGTCTGCAGGCAAAGTACTTTTTCCTATAGTGTAGTGGCACACTTATAAGTTATGGAGGACTAGACCCTATTAGAAATCCCAGAAGGGAGAAGAAATATCTGACAGTCTCAGACTTTTTGCCCATTCTCAATAAGATTTTATATGGAATCTGTGTATCAAATTGTTTTAATTTTGAAGTATTTATTTTTGTGAGTTAGTTCTGCTGCTGATTCAGACATTAAGTTTACTTTATTACTTCTGGCTGCACTTATTTAATAATTGTCATTTCTTTGTATGGGTAGCATTAAAATATTCAAGGAAATATTAATTAACTCTAATAAAAATATGAAAATTTATAAAACTGTGATTACATTTTTGATGCATAATATGCCCGCTGCACCACCCACCCATGTTACCAATTTATCTTATTCTGAGGTCACACGACATGAAACTATGTACAAAGTGGCTCTAATCGTCAATACCCTAGTGGCTTCTTTAGCCGTAGTTGTTGTAGTCCGACAAAGTTTTACACAGTCAGCAAGGTAAGCGAGAACATAACATTTAAATTATTATTTTTTTCCATCTATAGTTGGTGTGATGGACTATCGAATAGAGCAGAAGTACAGCAGTGCTTGGGAGAATGAAATTTACTGCATGGCAACAAAAAGTGTACCATTCAGTTTTTTGCAAACATTAAAAGCAGATATAAATCATACTTCTGTACTGTAATTTTTCTATGAGGAACGTTCCTGATTGTGACTCTTAAAAAATCCACATTGCAGGCAATTTAACACTGAAAAAGACTGTAACATATATAATGTTAATATTTTAACAAATATCCATGATAAATTATTTTGAAATAATAATGATGTTTTGCACGCTGTTTGCTTTGCTCACTGTCCATTTTTACATTGTAGCTTCTATATTCTTTGTGTGGTTTTATTTATTTAAATAATTAATTAAATAATTTTATTTAATTAAATAATTCATCAAAAAAGAGTTTTTTTACAATTATGAAGAAACATTTAACTATCATGTTGGCTTCCTAGTTAATGCTAAGACGCACGTATTCCTCATGTTTGTCCATTTGTTCCACATTTTAAGATAATATTTCAGATCTCTGGAAAACCGAAGGTTGCAAGATATAAAATGTAGACAGAAAATTAAAATTTGTACCTGAAGCTGCTTTTAGTGTATTCTTCTGCAAAGCAACTGTTTCATATTAGAGGGTATAGAGACGAGCTATAATTTAACGTTTTTCTTATTATTTGTTAGACCTCTAACACCCTTAATATGTAATTAACAAGTACTACACATTGCCCCTTTAATTGGACAATAGGTTAGTAGAGTAATGCAACACACTTACGTCACAGTGGACGCGTTTACTGCAGTTGGAGGGTTGCTTGTTGTACACCGTTGTATTTGTAGGAGTGAAAGCCACTTTGGGGGCAATCGAGTGCCTTTGCTTGTATGACACATTGGGGGAAGTAATGTTAATATTCTTACCTTGGTCTAAATCTTATTTTTTAGACAATCATAGCTTTAATGTTCAATCACAGCAACTGCTTTTTGAACTTTGTTGTTAGTTTCAATTGCTAGCCTCTATGGGCGGCGGTGAAATAAAAAAAAAATGTTGTTGTTGTTGTCTTTTGGCTTTTCCCGGTTAGGGGTCGTCACAGCAGAACTCCGGTCCGTAAATTGTGCCCTTTTGAGGCCGAGGAGGGTGCAATTGCTAGCCTCTATGGGCGGCAGTGAAATTAAAAAAAAAAATGTTGTTGTCTTTCGGCTTTTCTCGGTTAGGGGTCATCACAGCAGAACTCCGGTCCGTAAATTGCGCCCTTTTGAGGCCGGGCTGTACGGCGCCCTAGGCAGTCACCTAGTTCGCCTATGCCTAAGGCCGGCCATGCCTGGAAGTCCATGCCCCCCCCCCCCCCCCCAGAATAGCTTAGATGACAAAATGATTCTTATTCCCACCTAACTTAGCTGGCCCCTTAGGGACTGGATCTGTTAACTGAACAGCTGTCTTGAGCTACACTCAGAGCTCTGTCCCTCTGTGTCATGGCTCTTATTTGCTTTACTTGCCATTCATATTGACCAGTAACTAAGTAAATAAATAAGTTACTCTGACAGCCCAGGTAAAATCTGGTTTAATTCACCTGGTGCAGTCATTTCCTTCAGTTCACTAAGGTGTGAAAGTGCCATATTAGTCCCAGCTCATGTTAAAAGGTGTTGTATACAGGGGCTGCGCCTGACAGTCTTGTTCTTCTATACCTTTTTACTATGTATGTGGCAGCTAAATGTTCTGTGTACCTTGCGTACCTTCCATACTGTAAGACATAAGTGAAAAGGCAGTGCCTTCTAGAAGTACTCTGCATTGTATGGCAGACATCGAAAGTTAAATACAGAGGCCTGTTAGGTATGTTGGAGACCCATTTCCATGTTATAGTAGTCAGAATGTAGTAGCAAAAGGCCATCCAGACTGTTTGTAAGCCACCTGTAAAGTGAGAGGAAGTGTGACTAATGCTATATGTATTTATCTCAGTATTTAGCGTTCCTAATTTTGGCCGTACTGTATAAAAGAAATAGGACCTTTTTCCCTGGGCTGCTGAAAATGAGATCTACCCAGATGGGCTGTCTACATTTCACAAAAGCAAGTGCTCTAACTCCCACTAGCCCGATCTGCAGTAGCTACTTAGCTCTCTCAACACCTGATTCTATAAAACTGTATAGCCGTACAAAAGCCCTTAGTCTTACCTTGAAACTCCCATCCAGTTCCTAACCTGAGTCCTCACTCCCTTACCCTAAAACTCCAACCCACTTCCCTAAATTTAAATTACCTGATCTCTCCATAACCTTAACACTCCCTAAAAGTAAGATTCCCTTTCTGCTCCCTAACCCAAAAACTAACCTCCTGGTTCCTAAACCTAAAACTACCTTTCCACTGTGTAACCTTAAAACTCCCCTCTGACTCCATAACCATAAAATTCCCCTCTTGCTCCCTAAACCTAAATTCTCTTCCTAATTTATCATCATCATAATCAGCCCCTTTTCCCGATTTTCTAAATGAGGTTGGGGTATCGTGTCACTTGTAGCCATCTCTCCCTATTCAGTGCCATTCTCCTATCTAATTCAACACTCATGCCTGACTGTCACAGGTCTTCTCTCACACAATCCATTGACCTCTTTGCTGGACACCCTCATTTCCTCTTGCTTTCTTCCAGTCTCTCCCAAATCTTCTTCACCAGATTGTCTTCTGCTTTCCTACACATGTACCTGGACCACAGTAATCTGTTCTCTTTGACCTTTTCTGCAATTGGAGCTACTCTGGCTTCTGCTCTTATGCCCTCATTTCTTTGTCTGTCACATAGTGTGCATCCTACCACCAGTCTCAGGCAGTTCATCTCCATGACCTCAAGCCTCCACAACTGCTGTGCCTTTTCTGCCCACATTTCTGAACTGTACAGTAATTCTAGCCACACCTTATTTTTCTGCTTCTTTGGCATTCTTCTGTCATACACTACCCCTGACACTCTGTGCCAGTTGGCTGCAGCCCCTCTGATGCTAGCTTTGACCTCCTGATATGGACTTCCCTTCTCCACAACCACCTCTCCATGATGCTTGAATTGTGAATCTGTTCCACAGTTTTGTCTTCTATCTTAATTTTCAGCTTCTTTTGAATTCTCCCATTTGCTGCCATTACAACTAATGTATGTGTACTCAGTTTCATCCCATGTGCCTTCAGTTTTACATTCCATTCCCCTGCCTTTTGCTGAAGTTCTTGCTCAGAGTCTGCCTGTAATACCACATCATCTACATACAGCAACTTTGTAGTCCATCACCAGTATGAACAGCACTGATTTAGAGTGGAACCCTGATACACACCAGCTCTCACTGAGAACCCTTCTGTTAGACTGAACACTGTTCGTACTTGAGTCATTGACTCCTTTTACATAGCTTGCATTAATTCTACCAATGTTTCTGGGACTTTAAGCCATCACAACACTGCCAAGAATCAGCTTTCTTGGGACCTTGTCATATGCTTTCTCCACATCTAGAAATGCCCAGTTGGACTCTTTCCTCATTTCTAACTTCTTCATAAGTATCTATCTCACTGCAAACATTGGGCCAGTTGTACTTCATCGTGATCTGAATACAAATCTCTGATTTCCCATCTTACTTTCTATTACTCTGTGTATTTAATTATCAATCACCCACTCCAGAACTAACCTGTAGTGTAATAGGATGCTGATACCTGTGTACTGTTCACTGTTCCGGATGACCCCTTTGTTCTAGGACACTGACATGAGTATGATTATTCTCCAGTCATCGGGGATGCACCTTTCTCTCCATAATACTGTGAGTACCCTAAGGAGCCATTTCCCCTTATCGCACTCAACATCTTGATCTTATCTGCTGTGACCCCCATCTGAGTCTGCTGCTTTCCCTAACTTCATTTTCATTGGTGTTGTTCTTACTTCCTCTAGAGTGGGCTCCTCCTCTTCTCTCACTGTTATGAAGGGTGTCTTACTATCTTCTTTATCTTTCTCTCTTTGTCTTGCAACCTGATGTAGTTTCTTTTTGTTATCCTTTGTAATCCTCTGAGTCACTTCCCAGAAGATGGTAAGTGATGCATTGTTCTTTGCTATGGCAATTCCTCTCTTAGCCTATTTGTTAATCAGCCAGTATTCCTTCTTAGCCTAGTCTGTTTTCCAGTCTCTCACTTTTTCCTGCACTCCTTCTTCCAGTGACTTCCAGGACTTCTGTATTCCACCGAAAGCTTTCCTTATGTACCGTATTTCCATATCTGACTCAACCACATGTCTGTTCTGTAGCTGTTCCACGTACCGTTTTCAGGTGCCACCATTCCTCTTCAACTCCACCTGTTTCCTCTTTTTCTTGAAGTGCTAGAGCCCTGAATTCCTAGCACTACTGTGATTTCTCACCAGTCAACTTCCAGGTCTTCCATCTGGTCTTTGTTGACCTTAAGGCCTTCTCTAACCACTGCTTGCAGTTGATTGTGGCGATCAGTGATTGATGCTGACTAATGTTATATGTTGTCTATTTCATTGGGGATAAATTTGCAATTGCTGCTTCTACCCCATTGCCCTTTCCTTACTAGGAGAAAGTCTACCTGAGCTGCATGTTGGCCACTTTTGTATGAGAACTTGTGACTGTCTGTCTTTCTGAACCATGTGTTGTTTACCATTAAGCCATTCACCAGACAGAAATCTAGAATGGCCTCTCCTTCTTTATTCCTGTTGGCCCAACCATGTGGACCCAGGCAGTCCTCATATCCTGTTCTGTCTGTCCCAATATGTGCATTCAGGTCACCCATTATCAACACCAAGTCCTGTTGTCCTGCTTTATTTAGTAGGTCCTGCAACATTTGTCTGAATGCACTATTTTTCTCACTGCCATAACCCTGTTGTGGGGCATAGGCTGAGATTATGAATAGCGCTCTGTCATTACAATGGAGTCTGATTGCCATGAGTCTGTCACTAATTCTGATGACATCCCTCACTGTCTCTGGAAGCCTCTCCCTCACCACAATTCCCACACCATTTCTAGTCTGTCCTTCTCCTGAGTAGTAGACTCTGGATCCCAAGCCATGTGGCTTTGCTGCATTGCCCTTCCATCTTGTCTCTTGGATACACAAGATGTCCAGCCTCCTCCTTACTATTGTGTCATCCACTTCCAAGCCCCAACCTGTTAGTGAAACTCCATTCATTGTGGCAATTCTTAGTTCATGTTTTGTGGGTTGGTGGGTTTACATCCAGCTTTTGCTCAGCAGATCTATCTGAGGTAACCAATGCTGGGCTAGACACCGGTCGGCCAGCAGCTTATTGACCCAGGGCTGTTAATCTTTATGGCAAGCACGTACTGGCCAGTAGGCGCACATATACCCTTCCAGCTGTTAGCATAGTTCAGAGTAAGCTGGGTCCTCAACCCAATACCCATGCCCACTTACAACCAGATCACCTATAGCCATACTTTTCCCATTTGCTGTCCATATTTACACTTATTATCTGTGCAGTGTTCTGAGCAATGCTTGTGGCTGATTGTGAATTTTACCAGCTTGAACCGAGATCATTTAGTGTAGGTGGCTTGCACTGATAAATAACAAGGCTTTTTTTTCTAAATCTCTTTTGGTCGTTTTCCCCTTATCAGTTAGTCATTACTTCCTGCGTGTGTGTGCCCAGTAATTTCTGAATTAATGTCATAAACTGTGTTGTTTTAATCTCTCTTCCTAATGGAAGTATTGTACCTTCTTTTAATAAGGATTCTTATTCAGCTTGCCATGCACTGATATGACACTTTACACACTTCATTAATTCTCCCATTGTATGTAGCTCACACCTACAGTAAGAACACACACACACACACACACACACACACGCATATATATATATATATATATATATATATATATATATATATATATACACACACACACACATATATATATATATATATATATATATATATATATATATATATATATATCGATACATATATTTATCTTCTTTTTCTTTCGGCTTTTCCCGGTTAGGGGTCACCACAGTGGATCACCTGTTTCCATTTCTTCCTGTCCTCTGCATCTTGCTGTGTCACACCAACCACCTGCATGTCCTCTCTCACCACATCCATAAACATTGTCTTAGGCCTTCCTCTTTTCCTGTTACCTGGCAGCTTCATCCTTAGCATCCTTTTCCCAATATACTCTGCATCCCTCCTCATAACATATCCAAACCAACGTAATCTTGCCTCTCTGGCTTTGTCTCCAAACTGCCCAACCCGGGCTGACCCTCTAATATACTTATTCCTAATCCTGTCCACCCTCGTCACACCCAGTGCAAATCTTAACATTATTAACGCTGCCATGTCCAGCTCTGACTCCTGCATTTTTGTCAGTGCCACTGTCTCCAACCCATATAACATAGCTGGTCTCACTACCCTCTTATAGACCTTCCCTTTCACTCTTCCTGGTACTCGTCTGTCACAAATCATTCCTGACACTCTTCTTCACCCTCTCCATCCTGCCTGTACTCTGTTCTTCACCTCTCTCCAACACTCACCATTACTCTGAACTGTTGATCCCAAGTATTTAAACTCATCCACCTTCACCAGCTCTACTCCCTGCATCCTCACCATTCTTCTATCCACCCTCTCATCCACACACATATAGTCTTAGTCCTGATGACCTTCATTCCTCTTCTCTTTAGAGCATATCTCCACCTCTCCAGGGTCTCCTCAACCTGCTCCCTACTCTCACTACAGATCACAATATCATCTGCAAATATCATAGTCGATGGGGCCTCCTGTCAACCTGTCCATCACCATTGCAAATAAGAAAGGGCTCTGAGCTGATCCTTGATGTAATCCCACCTCCGCCTTAAACACATCCATTACTCCCACCACAGACCTCGCCGGTATCACACTACCCTCATACATATCCTGTACCAGTCTTACATACTTCTCTACCACTCTCTACTTCCTCATACAATACCAAAACTCCTCTCTAGCCACCCTGTCATATGCTTTCTCTAAGTCCACAAAGACACAATGCAACTTCTTCTGACCTTCTCTGTACTTCTCCATCAAAGCTCTCAGGCAAACATTGCATCTGTACTGCTCTTTCCTGACATGAAACCATACTGTTGATCACTAATCATCACCTCCCTTCTTAACCTAGCTTCCACTACTTTTTCCCATAACTTCATGCTGTGATTGATCAGTTTTATCCCTCTGTAGTTACTACAGCTCTGCAATTCACCCTTCTTCTTAAAAATCAGTACCAAAACACTTTTTCTCCATTCCTCAGGCATCCTCTCATTTTCCAAGATTTCATTAAATAATCTGGTTCAAAACTCCACTGCCATTTCTCCTAAGCACCTCCATGCTTCCACAGGTATGTCATCTGGAAAAACAGCCTTTCCATTCTTCATCCTCTTCATAGTTGTCCTTACTTCCTCCTTGCTAATGTACATCAATTTGTATGTGTATGTGTATACGTGTATAAAATCTATTTATGTCTACTATATCTGTGTACACATCTATTTTATATATATATATATATATATATATATATATATATATAGATATAGATATAGATAGAGATATATGTGTGTGTGTGTGTGTGTGTGTGTATATACATATATGTATGTGTGTGTATATCTGCTGTGCAATCACTGAGTTAGTATATATAATTAGCAGGGAATGTTGAGCACACAGCCCCCCCTTTTTTATTTTAATTTTACTTTTAGTTAAAATTTGTATATGTGGTAACATGTTATCATTTGTACTATTGACATTCTGTGCTCGGCATTAGTTGTGTCAAGATTTGGGTCTGTCAGTCATTTTAAGTAGATAGAGTGAGATACATGGCCTATGTCAACCTACTGAAAAGCAAATGCTGAAAGTCATACTACTGAATGTATGCTGAAATGTATATATGAGTGCTGTTAAAAGTATCAGCATTTCAGAATGTCTTAAGAAAGAATTGCAGTATTAAAATGTTGACAGTTCAGAATGTAGACAGAGGTAAGTGGGTTAGTGTAATGGGTGAGAATGTGTTTGTGGAAGTGTTGGTGAGTTAGGGTTAGAATAAGGATTAAGTAAGGGGATAGCTTTTGTGTTGTGGTGTTTTTTGGTGCATGTTTCAATTTCTGAGATTGCGTTCTGTGACAGTAGTGTTACATGGGTCAGACCATTGTAAGCCTAGGCAATTTCCCTTTTACTGATCCATATTAGTGGATGGCACATTCCTTATCAGTACAAATGAATGTTAACAGGCTTATTTCATACATTGCTGTCTATAAGTAGGGAACCACAGGAAGGGTATACCAACTGTGTATGGTATTTTGCCATCAAAAGGCAAAGAATGTTATGATTGTTTCCGGAAAACAGCTCTCTCTCCCTTTGTGAGCGGTTTGAGTTGTATTTGAAACCAGAAATGGTGCTCAATGATTTTGAAAAGGTTAAGATTAACAGCATACATAGAAATCCTTCAGTGTCCCAAAAGGCTTCTTGTTCCACCTATATCAGATCCTTTGGAGACAGATTCAGCGATTAAACTTGACATCACTATTTGGAAATGATACCAAATTCACCTTACTGTATAAACAAATTCCTGCCTTAGCATTTTTTTTTTTTTTTTGAGAATGTGTTGCCCACATTTAGTAGCAGTGAGGCTGCTATGCCGGTTTCCATGAGGGAATTATGTGAGTTCTTCAAAGATAATTATATGTTAGGAAGGCCAAGGAGGTGTGGAATACCGAGTTGTACCTCTGATAGGCTGTAGAAGGTTGGCACTGTCAGTTATGTAGTCTACTGGGGATAAAACAATTTATGTTGGATGTTTTACCTGCCATAATGCTGGAACAAAATCATATTGAGGATGTAAAAACAGGATGTAGTGCTGTGTGCCTCCATCTCCTAAGAGATGCAGATTACTGAACAAAGAAGCGATGTTTCAGAAATTGTTGGCACGTCGGGAGCAGTTTACTCCCGAGGGATTTGTACAACTAGTTGCTCATTATTGCTCTTTTTAACAATCGTTATCACTTTACTTTCATGCTCAAGAGATACTGCATTATCTATATAATTTTGTTTGGCATTTCCAGTGTTTAATACATGCTGTGTATGCGTGTGAAAAGTTAAATATTGGCAACAGTGCACAATACGGATACGTTCTTATTATTGTGGAGCACAGTTCGGGATTGCTGTATTCACAACTGCATCTTTTATGTTTTACATCACTACAGCACTAATTTTGCATGTATATGGGTGAAGTGTCATACGGGATTTGATTCAATTTCATAATTTCCTACATTCCTTCTACTGGATGTCGAATCTACATTCCTAATGTCGAATTCGCACAACTAGTAGCGAATTCAACATTTTAATCATTGTACATGCAGTTTTTCTCACCAAAGATTTGACATTACATTGTAAATACATCTGATGGTCGATATTATGATAGTAAACCAGGAGCCAGTCGCTGCCAATTCCACACTATTCTGTCTGATGTCACTTCAGTCACTAGGGTGTTTACAAATGCTTGTCCACTGTGGCAGCCCACAAGAAACTGCAAGATTCTAGAATCTTCCCTTACCTGTATGACTATCCCCTAGCTGCACCATGAGCCCATGCTCTGGTTTCTGTTTTGGAGTCTCCAATATTTATTCTCTTCTCCAGGTGTTACAGTGAAACTTATGAAATGCCAGCTGAGTTTTCCCAGCTCCTCACATTCATTAGCTGTAGCTGCATTCTCTAGCTTGTAGACCAAGTTGTCCAGTGCAGAAGATGCTCTTCCTTCCATTACCTTAATCTTTAGTGAGTACAGATTAAATCAGATTTCATTTTATCAATTTCAGGTAACCAGTATTCTTCTTCTTCTTCTTTCGGCGTTTCCCGGTTAGGGGTCGCCACAGTGGATCATCTGTCTGCTCATGATTGGCAGTGGAGTTTTATGGTGTCGAGTTGCCAGCCCGGTGCCCAACCTTCCACAGACGGCACACACATGCACACACTCACACCTAGGGCCAATTTAGAGTGTCCAATTCACCTACTGCATGTCTTTGGGATCTAGGAGGAAACCGGAGCACCCGGAGGAAACCCACGCGACCACAAGGAGGACATGCAGACTCCGCACAGAAGGCACCCCAGCTGAGAATTGAACCAGAGAACCTCTTGCTGTGAGGTGGCAATGCTAACCACTGCACCACCGTGATTAACGTTGTTCATCATAGTTTAACATAACAAATAATTGCTAGACCATTTTTTGCTTGTTGGGTGACAGTATTAGATGTGTGGTGGGATTTTCTCTTTTCTCCATCATTTTGTGATATAGAATTAGTATATGTAATTAAGGAGGTGTGGGGGAGGGGGTCTTGAAATTGGGAGAATGTCTCTTGCAAAGAAAATTTTTTTTCTAAGCAGTTTTGATGATCTGAAGTTTTGATCCTTTTTATTTTGTGTTTGAAGCTTCAGCTGGTTGCATCTTGGGGAAACGCTGGAGAAGCATTCCTTCAAGCCAATGTTTTTGTAATTCCAGTTTCTGAGATGGTTTCTGATCATCTTCACTTCACTGTGCTATATATCATGGGAACACCAGTAACAATGGTTACACATCCCATATATGGTATGCAGGTGTTCCAGTGGATTTTACTAGTCCGGTGGTCTGAGATTTCAGATCCTTTTTCTAATCTTATGCAGGTCTCCAGAGTCTGCAAGACACATTTCAGGTGTTGGATGCATTTTTTTTAATTTAACTGAGGGCAGCACTTTCAATTACCCTCTTATTCGGCAGCAGTTGCCAACCGATGCTTCATCTTTACACAAGGTGAGTGAACATCTTCCATGGCAGCTTTATGTATCAGCGTACTGAAGATAAGAGCAACCCTTCTGACCCTTAGACCTTCCAGGACCTCCTACCTCAGGGACAGTCGCCTTCCACTTCAACAGCATGTTGGTGGTTTTGCACAAAAACAAAGAAGAGAAACCATTCTTTCCCCTTATTTTGAGAATCCACGAAAGCGTAGCAGTGAGCTGCATTGTCCTGATAGCTGAATGCATTCTGGGGAGCCTGGCTTAGTAGTGAACATGTACATCTGCTGCTTACTGATGCCATATGAATGATTTCCTCTGCTCATTGGTGACTGGGAAATTGTTCTTATGCTGGAGCAGGGCTTGCTGCCACTTCCTTCTCCAACAAACTCCATATGCAGCAGTTACATCTTCCTCCTCCCGTCACCGAGTACTCTGGTCCATGAGTGACCTCTTGGACTTCTATAATCTTCCTCCATTTCCTGACATGATAAGAGTTGTCTAGAAGGCCAAACAATACAATTCAAAAAGTCATTCTGATATGACATTATTGGCCTTGACCGATACGGTTTCTTCTTATGCCTCATCTTCTAAAGTAGTCAGTACCATCATGACCATCCTTGATGTTGCTGACTTTCATCAAGCTAGTCACAGCAAGGCATTTGCACTCTCTAGCTAACCACCTGTACTTTCCACACTAGTGCAGATTTCTTCTTCACAGAAAGTTATTATGTGCATGACTTATATGTACAGGTAGATGACTTTTTCTGTCTAGGCTGGTACCAAGGGAGAAGATCTGTTCTCTGCTTTCATTTAGTCCATATTTACATATCAAATGCCGATTTTTGATTTCAAAGTTAGTTATTTTTTCCATCAAAAATTTTATGCTTCTGTATCATATTTTTCGTGGGGGTTTATTCCATCATTGTTAGCCTTCTACTCCTTTTTCAAATCTACAGTCTTGCTGAGACAACCCTTACGATTACTGGTACAGTAATGGGTTTACATTTTGTGCTAGAGAAGCTTACCTTTTTTTCATCTGATCCTGCAGCTTCTGAAGACGTGAGACTCTTTTTTTTGGCAAACACTCTTTCTGATAGGTGTTGTATCTCCAGGAGACTCTCTGAGCTACAGGCCTTTTCAGCTGAATTTCTATATTTATTATTCTAGAGAGACAGAGAGAGAGACAGAGAGAGAGTTAATCAGCACAGTAACTTCTCGTTCATGCCCAAAGGCCAGACTGAGTCTAACCTTACCCAGCATATTCTGTTTTACTGGGATTTTTCATACAATACTCAGCCACAGAAAGGACCTTCATTATATGGCTGTATGGACCATCAGTTGACATTCTATACCAAGAAAATGAAGTATAGTTGCAATGATAGCCAAGTTTTTTTTTGTTTTCCCATAGAAAATACATAAGCAAGTATTGAAATTCACCTTCGGATTAGCTACACGACTTTCTGAATTCACCCATTTTTCTTGTAATGCATTTAGTAATCCTCTTCATTCTGTAGGCTTATTCTACCAGTTCTACACCCTTTTCTGAAATGCAGCTCTAGACAATGTTCATGCAACAGCTGTTTGATCTTCTCTTAGCTTCTTTACAAGGCATCATAACCTGGATGTGATGGTCAGGTCAAGGTCTTCCTTTGGGTCTATGTTCACTTACTGAATTGAAAAAAAAAACACAAACAGCTAAACCTCGAATGGGAAACAGCAAATACGGACATTACCAAACAACGACTTCTAAGAAAATAAATACATTGAATGGCTGTAATCAGCCAACATCACGAACACAACCAACCAATGTAGGGGGGTTTCGTCCTCATGCCCCACCCACCCCATAACTATATATACCAACTTCAAGGTCACACTGCAGTGAGGAATATGGCAGATTTACAAGGCTTCCCTTCACTTACCTTATGCATCGCATTACTTCCTGGTTGTTGGCCAACCATTGCCATTCAATGTTTATTTTCATAGAAGTCGTCGTTCGGTAATGTCCATGTTCACTGTTTCCTGTTCGTTTTCTAGCTGTTCACAGTTTTTTCAATTCATTATGTGAACATAGACATGTTCTTTTGGGGTAACAGTGGTAGAGAGTATGTTCTCATAAGAGAAAACGCTCAGGAGGATTAGCCTGGGACACTGTCCTGCTGCAAATGACATACCTCCTATTATCAGATGTGAAAGTTATGTACTTAACATAATAATGGAGTTGTCAGAGAAGGTCCAAGTAACATGCTTTTTGCCCTTTCCCCGCCTCTAGCATGACAAGTTTAGAGCCATAGTTTCTATATATTGGTGCTTTGTATGTTTCACCTCAAATCTGGAAAAGCTAGGTACCTCAGTACATTATGGGATATCTGGTTGGCTTTTGCCAGTTTTGTAGCTTCATCAAAAGTGGTGTTTATAGGTTATGAAAGAACAACAGGTGTCAAGAGTCATTACAATTACTAGTCACGTGGCATGCCATATTTAGCAGTTTATGATAGTTGTGACGCATTTTATATTGGAATGACTGTTAGGAAGTTGCTACAAAGAATATACAAACATCATTAAGTAATATAAAATAAACAGACAATGAACTATACAGCCATAATGTAATGTGTACTGGCTTCAGGAGGCTTATATACAATCATCATTAAGTAATATAAAATAAACAGACAATGAACTATACAGCCATAATGTAATGTGTACTGGCTTCAGGAGGCTTATATATATATTTTACATAAGGTAATGTTAACTAAAATGTCAGGGAGGGAATTAGAATACCTTCCTGGGAAAATGTAAATTTGAAATGCAGTTGAAATCAAATGTCAGTTTTCTGAGGTATAAATGATTCTTTCAGTTTTGATTGTTTTAAATTTGTTGACTCAAGCGATAAGAAAATTATACTTACAGTTTTAATCATTGTCTCAAATTCATACATATCAGTTAATTTTCATTGGATGAATTTTACCATGACTGCTGATTGTAGATAAATAATTAGAAGTTTTGGTGTTCTTGCTGTGATGAATTGTACTGTAAATAAGGAGAAGAAAGTGCTCAGTAACTTACTCGTAGTCTATGTACTCTGTTTAGTCAGTTTGATGTTTTAACATTTGCAGACATACAGATTTTGGTGTTTTTGGTCTTCCAAAATTTCTCAAGAATCCTCAACTCTCCCTATAACAATTCATCGACCTATCCAACAAGAGTATGCTTTCAACATCAAACAGAGTGAAGCCATGAATTCTTCCTGCTGCCGTCTACCCCTTAAAATAGCCCCCTGGTCTGCATGCCAGAAACTCATTCATTAACAAGAACAAGCTTAAGGACAAAGGGCAGATGTGTTGTGTTCCACTACCTTACTTCTCTATCCTGAACAACTGTCCATTCCATGTTATGCTAACCCTTGGCTCCTTGTGCGTAGCTCTAACCCTTTTCAACTCCCTGCCCTTAAAACCTTCAATAGCACCTTGAAAAAATCCTAACATTGTTTCTTCAGTTTGATTCAGATCCCTAAGTGGTAGAACTTGACCCACTAGACACTTAAAGCACCTAGAAGCCAGGTTCAGAGAGCAGTTATTTAGGGTGTTGAGGGTGTATTTTATCCACATACCAAAGAATAAGTTTCCAAAGGTTCAAGACTGCAAGTTACTTGCCAGGAACTGAGCAAACTGTTTCAGCCATAATGAAAATAATTTGTTAACGGAGTTCCTTTGTATTAATCATGATAACCATAATCTTATCAAGTCTAGTCACACAGTTATGTCTCTGGTTCATCATATGTTAAAAAACATGCTTATTTCAGATTCAAAAAATTAGCAAAGATTAATTTAGCCAATGTGTTTTTTTATTTTATAATGCAAGATGTTAAGTCGGTAGTGTTTTTTTTTTTTTTTGCATCACTCCATAATATATTGTTCTCTTATAAGATGTTGGACCAATAAAAGCTGTGTCTCTTGTTTTTGAAGTGTTGACATAGTTAAGAAAGCTTTTAACATGTAACTGAGTTCCCATCTCTCTCTGTTTTGCTCATTAAATGTCCTGTAGTCTTGAAAACCTTATGCATAATGATCATGTTTCTCCGTTATTGTGTTCCTGCTATCTGAAGTAGTTTTGCTTTTATTTTCTACTGTCTTCATTGCTTTGGTTCACCATTTCTGGGTTTCTTTTGCCATTTTCCTGTACCAGGTATTTGTGCATTTTGTTCACAACTTTTCAACTACACTTGTGCACTTCTAGCATCTTTATAGATTAATGTTGACCGGGTTCCTATTACGTGATCGAAGATGAATGCGTCTTGATCGACCGTAAAAGAAGAAAAGGCAAAATAGTGAAGCGGCTTTTAAGCAAATTCTTTCTGGGTGCTTCCGTTACTTTGCCGTTTTCGGCACTGTAGTGCAATCTTGGAGTTGGTATATTTAAGTAGGGGGGGTGTGGGGGGGTGATGCCCCCCACTTTATGTACTGTTTTAAAGTTTTTTTTTTGTTTATTTGTTTTTTTTGGGTTTTTTTTTGGAACGCTGTTTTGGGGTTTCGACATTGCAAGTTTTTGCTTACATGGGGTCGATTAATCATTGTTCGCTTATTTAAGTGTTCGATGATGTAATATAGACCCTGTTGACCAGTATGCTAATTATTTTAGTTCTGTCTTTTTTAATGGCCAAAGAATCTTTGGTTCATAGATGTACATTCAAGTGCACATTAAACATTGTTACATATAGCTGAATTCATTGTGAAATAAAGGAGATAGGACTTTTACATGTCATTTGTGTTCTGTCACTTGCCAAGACTATATATCACTTGCAGAAGCTTTTAGCAAAGTACCTGGACATACTGTTCAATATATAGGTAGGAACTATGGGGTACCCTTTTCCACTTTTCAGACATTATATGCATTATACAAAACTTTATTCCCAAAACAGAGTAATCTCTATCTCTGTCTCTGTCTCTTTTTGTCTAGCTCTGTCTGTCTCTTTCTCTGTCTCTGTCTCTTTTTCTCTTTACTCTTGTTTCCTTCAAGGGCCTTAATTGTACTGTTTGCAGTCGGCCTGTGACATTTCCACTTTAGATTAAGGCTTGAAATAGGATGCATGCAGTAGAGGCCGAAGAAGTCAAATGAAGCCTTAATGAGAAATACTTATACTGCTGACAATCTACAATACTGAATGTTGGGAAGAACACTTCATTTTATAACCATGATACTCAAGTCTCCAAAGATAAAGGCCATAGATATAGCGGAATCTTATATGTTCAGCACGGTAAAGTAAATAAATAGACAGTAGTATGTCATCCAGGTGAACCTTTTTTCAGCCATCACTTTTGTGCACATTTTAGTTTGGTCCGAAGTCTCTGTAGCCTTATCCAGAAAGAAAATCTTTATGTCCAGTCTTGAGCAATGGTCACTAATCTTGTTTACCTTGTTGGAAACATGTTCTAAATTTCCATTATTCTTCCCAACGTAATGATTTCCATCATGGACACCCGCTACTGAAAAAAAAAACAGATTTATCTGTTACTAATCTGAAGATTCCTTTTTTATTTCCCTCTTCCTAGTTCCATGTAGTGCTGTAACCACTAGCGTTTGTTTATCATGCCTTTCAGCATCAAGTCATCTATTATCAGAATGGACCCTTTCCTTTCGTTGTTGTCAATATTGACATCAATATGCCCCTCGATAGGTAATGTGTCTTTCTCTTCGTAGGTTTGTTCTCCCTCATTAAAAACCTAACAGTGCTGTCAAGAGTTTTCCACCACAGTCTCTCCATGCAATCTTCTAATACACCAGCCTCTTTGTTTTTAGTTAAATGTTCCTGTAAAGGTTGTTCGGTATCATGAACTGTTGACCCTACAGCTCTTCATTTGTTTCTTTTTGCCTCGACTGCAAGTTCATTTTAATCCTTCTCAGAAAAAAACTAAAAACGTCTTCCAGACTTGAATCATTTTCCACTTGTTTAGTCTTCTTAACATTTAAACTGCAATACACATCCCTGTTTATCCCTGAATTTTCTGCTGTGTTACCAGTATTACCTTCTACTAAGCACATGTCCACAAACTCTTTATCAAAGTCTGTTTAAGTTTCAAGGTTCACAAAGCTCCCCTGCACCCTAACTATGTTATACCATTTCAATAAGCATTTACACTACTTACAAGTATGTTCACAATAACCATATATTTCCTGCTACTCCATATTGCTCGAAAGAAAAACTTGTATGTTTGCTGTAGTGATGTCCTTTAGTGGTGACATGATGGTCACTGCTGCTCATGCTCATAGCCAATCACTAGTAAGCTTTATTTTAAAGGGCTTAGGGAGCATGCTGCTGTTCCCTCTCTTTCACTTGCCCTTATAGTCTCCAATGTAAGTATCTCTACAGATGTTTAGGAGTAGTACTTTCCTGCAGTCCCATACTACCTGCCAATACACAAACACCCCCCTTTCAGTGAACAAGAAACATATTTTAAAAGTAAAACATCAAGAAATGTATTAGCTGTTAAAACAGGTCTTGTTTGTATAACATTTTGAAGGCTTACATCTCTGTTAAAATTTGGGAGCCAGTGATCTAAATTTACAGTCCTGTTTTTGTACTATAGCTTTAAGTTTACAATGGTTTTCCAGTTATACAACTTTTGTTATTCTGTGCTAATTATATTTTTAAATGTACCCAGTGTTATGTGCTAACATCAGTGTTTTCGCAATATTAACATCAGCACTTTACCTTTTGAGTTTTCCTTGTTCTTATCTTTAGCAGTAATGAGTGTCACATGACCAGCTCTAGTTTATACATCCTTTAACGGATTTAAGAGTTCCTTGAATACCATGCTTTCATTTTTCTGGATGCATGCACAAAGTACCAATTTAGGTCATCCTCTGGCTTACTTACAGTTGGTAAAATGCTACATGCATCAGTCTCACTGTGATGACACTGATTTATTGAAATCAGTCTCGGTTTTTCAGTTTGCATACTGGTAAAAATGTGCTTCTGTATGCATGTGTCTATGAAATTCACCTGCTACTCTGATAACCAGTACAGTCGAAGAATGTGCCTATCTCTGAAGATGAAGGAACCTTGATGGGATTATATTAAGTGGGGGATGTGCATGTAAGGTTGTGGGTCGCTGCTGTAAGAATTGCCTTCTGTTTGTTTGAAGATTCCAGAAGAAGTCTTCTGTTGAAAAGACTTCTTTTGTCTGTTTGGTTTCACTGAAGAGTGCCAGAAAATCAGAATTTCATGAAAGGATGCAGATACTTGTTGGGATTTAGTAGATGGAATAGTCCCCATTTTTGGCCTGATGCAACCAGTTCTTGTTTCACAGCAGCTTGGCTTGTTACTATTTAGGCTGTTCTACAAATACCATTAGATCAGCCCACTGTTCCAGGTCTAAAAGTGCATGAAGTTTCTGTGACGAGTCAAAGTTTGTCCATGTGTATATACATATATATATATATATATATATATATATATATATATATATATATATATATATATTTTTTTTTTTTTTTTTTTTAATTGATCAGCTATATTTATACCTCTCAATCTTTTCCTGCAATAAATCTGGACAAAGCCTGACAAAATGGGGGGACAAAGTCTCAAAAATAGTGATACATTTTAAGTACTGCTCTTATAAACTTAGGAAGTTGGTAGGAGTTGTGTTATACATTTTCTGAAGGATATGAAGTCCGAAAATCAAGTGATTGTCATTATTTATTGACTTTAATCCTTAAGTCGTCTCAGTAATTTGTTAGAAAAAGCACAATTTTTATGAGGAACTGGATAAAAATATGAGGTAAAAATCTGGACATTCTGCAAAAATCTGTACAGTTAAGAGGTATGTAAGCTGTTAAGAACAAGCCTGTTTCTTTGCTATCAAAGTGACATAGTATTCTTTCAACTCTGTTGTATAATTTTAATATCTCCCAAATGAAGCTTTACAAAGCAGGTCACTGTGACTTTAACACACAACTCAGCTTAGGTATTACAGTTTTTTTAAGAAATGTTTTTAAATCTATTTTCTACTATACAAACTCTGTTCTTGTCCTTTTTACCCTTCTCGTAACATCTCACATAAGCTTTATAAAGTAACAATGAACATTGCTTGAGCATGCATTTTTTTTCTTTTCTTTAAAATGTTTGAAAAGCTTTCTATGTCATAAAATGACACCTGAGTTGCACGATGGTCATTTTTCACAGTTGTAGTAACCCCTGAAGAGATAGTTGACCAGATCTAAGTCTTGTACAATTTCACAGAGTTCATTATTCATTTGTGTAAAGTCCTGACACAAAACAAATAGCTTATGGATTTTAATTTTAACATTTACATTTTTGTTCATTTAGATTTTTTTGCAGTATAATGACAGAAAACTAAATTGGCGAAAGTACACATACGAGAAATTAAGAATGTATGCATGTTTTCTTTATGAATATACAGAAATTAATTTTCAGATAGTCTGAACTAGTCACAGCAAGGCTGGTGAGACTGAAAATATCTAGTTTATTCTTTATTAGAAAATAATTTGTGACTTTGTAAGCTTAATGCTAGCCTTCTGACTCCCTTTGAGCACCACGGTGGAATGCAATGAGCAGAGTGTGTGTGAAAAAAATGATCACATCAGCTTCACAGTACTTGTTAGCCAGAGACATTACTTACATCTGCATCTTTTTCTGTAACTGAACATACTGCTGTTAGACTGTGTTAGTGTAAGTAGCAGTTTATTCCATTGTTGAGCAGAAGGTACCGTGATATTTTTCTTATTCAGACTGGGTGTCCCACCCAGTGGTTGAAATGTTTATGCTATTGACGGTTGTTAAGGGTGACTGTAATTAGAGTGCCTGTTTTAACACCTGCAATGTGCAAAATGCAGATAGAAGTCTACTTAATATAAATAAATGCAGATGTCTTCTGGGACTGATTCAGAAACAGCAGCTAGCAGCTTTGGTTTGGGTTTTGCCAAGTTGCTACATGAAATCTAAACAGCTGACACCAGATTGGTAAATATAGCTACACGTGCACAGCAAAGCATGTTAAGTCACAGGTAAGATAACATGATATTCCTTTGTTCAGCATTTTTTGCCTTCAGCAACTGATTATCATTGTGATGTCATATTGGGGTGTGGTGGTATGTGTCACTTGCACAGCTGACTTTTCATTACTGAACGGAGCTGTAGTTGCTCAGAGGGCTTTCTGCAAGGTATGTGTTGCTTTTGTTTTCCTTGTATGAAAGGTGAATTGAATGGAGCACTGACACCAATGGCATGCAACAGTAACACAAAAATTACACATTTTCATTTCTTCTTTCCCTAAGCCTTAAATACATTTGAGTTTCCCCAAACATGACTCAAGAGCAACTGATCAAACGTCAGTATATCAGTCAAAACTGGTCAACCTTACAAATCAGCTAAACACAAACTTGCAAAATTGTTATCTGTTCATAACATAAGGACTTAGTAATGCTCACTTCTGCTGTACTCCACTTCAGATTCTGCGACCAACAGGATAAAGCATGCAAGGGTGAAAGACTCTAGCACCTCCATGTGGGAGGGTTTTCCCCTTGTCCCTGCACCTCCATATAGGAAGGCTTTTCCCCATGCCCCCTACCTACATGTAGGAGGGCTTTGCCCCTACCTCTCACCTTTAATATTACCACTCCTTGGTTGCACAAAGATGAGGAAGAGTGCCACAATTTTATCCCCCTCCATAAGTAGCATGCCCCTTTTGAGTTGTAGTGCTGCGGCTAGAGGCGAACAGAGGAAATCCTCTGCAAAAATAGAGTAAAACTGTTAGCTTACCTGTTTGAACAGATTATGTGCGTTCTGTTATCCTTAGTACTCTTCACAAATATATATATATATGTGTATGTATATCTATAGTGTGTGTGTGTCTGTGTATGATGCATGTGTGCACATATATAAATATATATCCTATCTTCTTATTTTTAATAGGAATGTAAAGAAGTTGTGACAGTGATCCATTTTAGTGATTCGGATGCTGATGTCAAGAACACTCTTTCCTGTACAACTACTTTTCCGTTTTGTTTATATATATATATATATATATATATATATATATATATATATATATATATATACACACACACACATACACGCATGTACGCACACACACACACACACACACACACACACACACACACACACACACACACACACACACACACACGCGCACACACACACACACACACACACACACACACACACACACACGCATAACAATACTCAAGCAACAAGCAGATAGTTATCCAACTGGTATGTCGACAGAGACAATAGACCCAGGTTTTGCAGAAACCTTCTTCACCAAAAATTAAATAAATAATACTAAAAGAAAATTGCAAAAGGAAAATTCTTAACATTTGTGATGTCCTGTCTAAAGCCCTACCAGTAACACCACCAGACTAAGTTTATTTGAATTGCGGTAGTGTTATTGAAACAGATTTTGTTGGGTAAATTCTAAGGCTGAGATTAGAATCAGGAGGAAGATTTTCACGTATTAGTAAGAATTGTCATATGTTTTGCTAAGGAGGCTAGTTTTTAACGAAAGTCTTCTTTACAAAACATATAACTAAAAAAAACCTACAAATTATTAGATTATTTTTAAAAAAGATGGTCCAAGGTATAAAATCTTGTGGGCACAATGCTCTTGAAGTATTTATGCCTTGTGCTTCTGTAAGACAGCTCTGGCATTGATCTTGTAATCTAACTGAGTCACTTATGGATCCAGTTCTGTATTACTCACATCCCTACAGCTCATTTTTGTAAGTTATAACAACATACAACAGTACAAAATAGAGGGCTTACCCTGAACAGAGAATGTGGTAAATGCCAGAAAAGTTGTTGAGTTGGCGTATAGAGCAGCTCAGGTTTGCAATATTATTCTTTATTGTGTAGTGCACTTTGTGAGCAAAGGTAAGTTTCTCTTTTCAAAGTAAACTTAGGGATCTAAGAGAGGAAAGAGCTCCATTTGTAGCAGTAGTAGCAGTGGTCATTGGTGTTGGTATCACTGAGATTATATTTGTCCTCCGACGCCACCAACACATATGACATAGCTTAGTTTTTTAAACTGATTTAAACAAGTAATAAATGACCCACTTACAGTATTGTTCAGAAAACCAGTCATACCTTTCAACCTCTTAGCGCAAGAAATCTGAACAAAGCCATTAGTCATCGTTGGACAAAGGCCCAAAAATAGGGACAATTTATAAATATTGTTCTTACAAACTTAGAAAGATGATAAAATAACAGGTTTTGCAGCAGCATGAATTTTCTGAAGGATATGAAGTACAAAAGTCAAATGTCTGTCATTATCTTCTAACTTCAGTCTTTAATGAATTGCAACTAATTTGCCAGAAAACCACGGTTTTATAAAAACAGACCAAAACTATGAGGCAAAAATCTGGACATTCTGTGAAAATCTCTACAGTTGAGAGGTATGAAACCAGTCCACCGAACTGTCACAGAAGTGATGTGTGATTGACTGTCTGTCTTGGAAACTTAGAAGATGTCTAAAAGCAGACCTCTTGTGACCTTTCTAGGACTTTTACAAACACTAATGCAAAGCTTTGGCCTTAATTATGTCTGGACTATGTATTACTAGTGAGCCTTTCATTTAGCTGCAGACATTGGGCTTATGTACTTTGAAAGCTTCACAAAGGTGCAGTATAAAGTCAGTGCTGACTGAGCATAACCTATCACGTCACCTCTCTTTCCTTAGAAGAGCTGGGGAGTTAGTCACTTTAGAAGAAAACTGTGATGGGGTAGTTCAGTGCGTCATGATACTTGCTAACTGTGTTGACATAGGCTATGATTATCTTAGAGGGGATGCATTCCAAATGAGTAGACCAAATGCAGAGCACATGACAAATGCTACTGAAATAAATTATTCTTGGTAGGATTTTTTATGAGGTACCAGAACAGAAAAAATGCAACATCCTTATTGGGGCTTCCTGTTTTGGGTTGTGAAGTAACCCGCTTGAGGTACCCGAGTGAACCCAAGTTTATTAGGGAATACAGCCACATGGTTTGTGCAATCCTCCCTATTTATATTGAAGTCCTCCATAATTATCTTGTGTTTGTATGTTAAACTCTTGAGGTTGGATTACAAGGATATGTGATAAAAACTATGTATTTAGGCAATATTATCCTTTAAGGACAGGTGAGGTGGCAGATTTTTCTTTTGAGAACTTGTGTCACTTCTCCAGTAAATTACTTTTCGCTGCAGGCCATTACCTTTTGTGGCAATACCATATGTAGTTTTAGGTATGAAACAGCAGAAGTAAAGTAAATGCAGCACGAATGAGAAGTAGAAGTTGGACTGACTCAAAATTACAGCTCTGAATGTCAGAAGCTTTTCATTACTATAGAACATTACAAAACTAAGGCTTCTCTGACTTAATTATCTAATATATTCAGGTGTTTGATATTATGGTGCAGCAGTTATTAATTTTTTTTTTTGCAAAGTGAAATAAATGCGTAAAATTTTTCAAGTGCTATATATAGTTCAGGCAGACCTTCCAGTTTAACCATCTCAAAAATGTGGTTTGGTGTCATTTCTTGTTTTTCTTGTTCTGAAGTGGTTCCTGTCAACACATCTGTGAAAACAATTACAAAATACCATTTCTGTTTATTTGTTCCTTTTTTTAACTTTATATTCATTTGGTGCCTCTCTTTATCACTTTTTTCCTGTTTGGCTTCATTTTGGAATGACGTTTACCCCCGTTTGCATACCTCCTGGATGTTATGTCTGCTTCATTATTCCTTTTCTTGTACACTGTTTTGTGTATTGGCACAAAGAACACATTAGTTTTGATAACACGTAACTCCCTAGTAAAGTGCCTGAGGCCTAAGTTATCCAGTCACTGCTGATGGTTTGCCACTTGACTTCCTGAGTGTCTATGGTTCGAGGCAGCAGCACTCCAAGTGCATGGTCAGGAGGTATGTGAAGGCTTCAGTGTGATCCCCTTAGGATGCATGGACAACCATGACCCTTTATGTCCCTTTTCTGCCATTGCATAATTCAGTGTGGGATTGGTGGATACCTTGGATCAAGAGACTAGGATTACAGTCAACTATGACTGTTCCTTATACCAGAAATACCCCAAACCCAAGTCTAAACCAGCATGCCATCAGTCATCCTCCTGAAGTAACTTTAAACTTCTCCATTTAATAGCAGAACCATTACTGAAAAAAGTAGTTGCTTAGCAAGTAACTTTAACATCTTGTTCTAAGAGGAAGTTGTATAACTTAATCTCATCAGAAAACAAGTGAGAAATGCAAAAGAGGGTATCATTTTTTTCTTAGCAGCCGTAAACAAGAATGTAACTGTAGAACAGAGCATGTTGTAATTTTAAGAAGCATTTCAAAGTGAGGGCACGTGCATATAAACAGAGAGCACATGCAGCTAGCTGTGCCATTTTGAGAGAACAGTCAGAGTGCTAACATATATGAGTGCAGTAGTCAGTCTTTTTATAAGTTTATTTAAGTTTAAGTTACTAAGCCTCAGTCCTGATGTGTTTGTACATAATAAAGCTGCTTGAACTGAACGCACAACTGTTCATCAGTTTTATCCTGACCGGACTAGCGACAGTGTGTCAGAACTGGTATAGAGAGTGCAATGTCTTCAAGCCGTGAGGTGCTCAGTTAACAGTGAAGGTACATTGAGCAGGTTGGGTGATACACTGCTCAAACGATTACAAAAGGGCCAGAAATTAACTTCAGGTAACCAAAAGTCGCATAAATTATTTATTTTATAAAGAAAATTATACAAAGCATTCACAAAGCACAAAATGCATTTTTAATCAAATGAAAGGCATAAAATGCATTATTAATTAAACAAAATATTCGAAAACATAATATTTGATAGAATTATCAGAAATACTTATGAGGGTGTTCAGAGTTACCTCTGATTTGCATAACGAGTATGTTAAAAGTAAAACAAGGACAAGAAAAGTATAATGAGCATTATAAGAGGTCAAATGGGCATAACAAATACAATAAAAAGGCAAAATAAGCATAAAAAATAAGGCAACTGCATGTTGTTCTAGTAAACGACCATGTTTTGATATGAGCTACTGTTTCACCTTGATCAAAATGCATTCACTCGAGGCACTCCTTAAAATGGAGAACACTGACATCTGTGCAGTGACAGAGACCTGGTTTAAGGCTCCAGAGAGCACCCCTGTATTACCAGGCTATAATTCATACCACACCTTTCGGCCATCTAACCTGAACCGAAACACTAAAGGTGGAGGCATGTACATATTCATTAATGATATCCACACCTCCAGGCTAGTTGCTCAGCATAATGCATCCAAGATTATCCAAGTGCAACTAGCTCTGGGCAAGACCACAATCCAAATTGTAACTTTCTACAGATCCCCCGTCATACCCCAGAATTCCCACTGTCTCATTTCTTAATACACTGGAAAATATTAGGGTACAACCCAGCACCCTAATAATGGTTGATTTCAACTACCCCACCATTAAATGGGAAAAGTACTCGTGTACCAACTCTTTTGCTCAATGTTTTCTGGAATATATAAATTCCAATGCCTTGGATCAACTTATCAACATCCCAACCAGGGGCAGCAATATCCTAGAACTGGTCATTACCGACATGGACAACTGGTGTTCCACACCAGAGGTAAATCCCTCATTGGTCAGATCAGACCACAAGCTAATCACCCTAGACATCCACATCCCACCCCCCACTAGGGAAACAACTGTAAAACATTTCTCCAAAGCCAACTTCACACTTCTTAAGACAGAAGTGGCAGACTTCACAGCACCCATGCAGATAGACAATAGAGATACAACAGCTGAATCCTACACAAATGCACTTTATAAGCACTTACACGAGTGTGTGGATCGTGCTATCCTCCAAAAAAAGGAAGCCAGTCTGGTAGTCCCCTGCCATAAACAAACTCTACAACAGAAGAAAGAAACTGTTGCAAAAAAGAGTAAAATCCCATGATTGGAGAAACTCCCTGGTCAGCCTCAGTAAGAAGCTGAGATCCCTCATTAAATCCTCTAAAGCTAGTTGCGAAAACAAAATCGCCACTGATTCTAAATACAGCCACAAAGCATTCTATAGCTATGTCAAGAATCTCAATAGCAACATTCAGATCTGCTCTGTGTTACAGCACAATGGCACTAAATATACAGACCCAACTGATATTGACAACATCCTGGCAGATAGGTTCAGTGCTAACATTACCCCCCTTTCACCCCCTAAAGGGCCCATCTCTATACTAGAAGAATGCAAAGTTACTGTAATCATGGCTGCACAGGTAAAAACCATGCTCTCCAAAGCCAAGAACCCAGCATCCATGGGACCTGACAACATCCCAGGCTGCATTCTACAAGAACTACAGAATGAACTGGCATCCCTCCTAAGCACCATGTTCAGTCATAGCTTCACCTCAGGCTTTGTGCCCACTGAATGGCACACAGTGATGGTCATCCCACTCCACAAAGGGGGAGCAACCACGGACCCTGGGAACTACTGCGCCATTAGCATAATGAGCCTGGTCTGCAAGGCCATGGAACGTATCATCATGGAACTTATAAACAAAGACATTGGTAATCTCCAAACTCTGGACCTGACCCAGTTCGGGTTTGTAAAAGGCAGATCATGTCTCCTAAACCTAATAGACTTCTTTGAAGCAGTGACCAAGGCCATAGAAGAGGGAGAGGAGGTTCCCACAGCCTATGTAGATATCAGCAAGTCTTTTGACACCATCCCCCACTGTGGAATTATAGATAAACTCACTAAACTAGGTATAAATTCCTATGTCACAAGATGGGCTGCCATCTGGCTCATTGACAGAACCCACACTGTGAAAGTAGCAGACTTCAAATCTGACTTCAGACCAGTGACAAGTGGAGTGCCACAGGGTTCAGTCCTGGGTCCTCTCCTGTTTGGTATCTGCTTTTCTGAAGTACAGGCTAACACAGAAGGTCTTTGGCTAATGAAGTTCGCAGATGACTGCAAACTAGGAGCCATAAACAAAACTCCTAATGATGTGGACATCCTACAAAAGGGCCTCACTGAGACAGATGCCTGGTGTCAAGCCATGGCCTCAAGCTCAATGCCAAAAAGTGCATTGTCATCCCCTTTGGTAAAAACTCTGTTCTCATGAGCTACCATATAGGTTGTAGTCTACTTAACACTGAAAGTGTGATAAGATACCTTGGGACACAGGTGGACAGTAGTCTCTCCTTTGATAATCACATTGCCACAGTAGTCAGGAAATCCTTCTACATGGCACACCTCATCAAAAAAGGTTTCTCATCCAGGAAAAAAAGAGGTCATTGTTCCCCTCTACTCATCACTCCTTAGACCCGTTATAGACAATGCCCCTTTTGGCATGTACCTCACAAGACATCTACAGCAATTGGAAAGGCTGCGAAATACCTCACAAAGAGGGTTACTGGCCTCAAACAGATGTCCTACACAGACCGTCTCAAAAAACTCCAGCTTTACTCCGTCGCATCTCGCCTACTCAGAGGCAATCTCTGCCTAACATACAAAACTATGTCAAAGCCAGAGCTGTTGGACATGCTGCACTTAAAGAAATCCCAATCCCTCTGAGCTACACACTCTAGGGACCTAAACCTTGTCACCACAATAAACAGAACATGCTGGAGGGATAGATTCCTGTCCCAGAGACTCCCCATACTCTGGAACAAACTACCTATCTATATCAAACAGAGCTCCTCATTAGCACTCCAAGAAAAATCTTGATAATTGGATGGGAAATAGGAAATTCACCCCGGGGATCACCTCTGTGGCTCTGCTCAACAGGGGCACAGGAAAATAATTTTCTTGGGTGGCGAAAGCCAGGGTACCTTTTTGGCTAGTCTTATATAGTCCCTAGGGCCAATAGCCTATTACCCACCCATGAGCCTATAAACCAAAGCTATTCAAAGCATAGCTAGAGTTGTTCAAAGTATTTCAGAGTGTGCAAAGTGCAGTGTGTACTTTATTACAGTACAATTATTTTGAAGAGTTTATTGTGTGCAAAGTACAGTTATTTTGCAAAGTGCAGTCAGAATACAGTCATTTTGAAAAAGTTTCCTGTGCTGTGTACATTTTATTAGCAAAGTACAGTAATTTTGAAGTGTTTCTTGCACTGATAAGAAGTAATTTTGCAAAGTATATTGGTTATAAAGTGTTCTTGTGCAAAGGAGACATTTTACAAAGTACAGTTATTTCAAAGACTCTGTTGTGCTATTGGGCATAATTATAAGTTTTGGCATAAGTTTCTAACATATATGTTTGTATGTTCATACATAATTCCAGGGGTCTTTATTACTGTGTGTTGATATGGCAGAGGCATTTTGTAGACCCAGACCACTTGTGTTTGATCATAATATTACAGATAATTGGAGAGTATTTGAGCAGGAATACAATATTTTCATACAAGCAGCTTTCTGTGATAAAGATGCACGTATAAGGGCATTTATTTTGCTTAACTTAGCGGAGTCAGAAGTTATTGAGAGAGACCGTTCATTTGTGTATGCACCAGCGGTATATGCAGGAGAAGGGGAAAACCACCACATTGTTGTACAAACTGAATAAAGGGAAGATATAAGACAACAAAAGAAACAAGAATCTAATCCAAATACCACCAAAAATAATAAAACATGGCAAAAGGAGTCCAGGATAAAGGTTTGTTGAAACACTCTAGTGCCTCGCCAGGTAGTGCCTTCCAGGAGTGCAAAACAAAGTTAAAAATGTAATACTTAAATATACAGCCAATCAACCAAGTATACACATTAATTGTCCCAATTAGATAACAATGAAATTAAAACTTTACACATGCATTCTGCATTAAGTCCTCCTGGAGTTAAAGTGCCAAATTTTAAAATATGCACACTCTCTTTATATAACAATTTATTTTTTACATTAGAATTATCTACATCACAGCTTATTTGTTCTAAAATACAGGCTTGAAGCCCAGATATATCACTGTTGTGGAACAATTTAAAATGCATAGCTACTGGACTGGTGACTTTTTGAGACCTAAAGTCCCTAATATGTTCCTGCATTCTAATCCTAAAGGCTGTTTTTGTTTCGCCAGTATAAAAAAGACTGCAGGGACATCTGAGAGCATAAATCACATTATTAGTACTACAACTATACTGTCTACTTGGTAAAAACTTAAGACCATTTATATATTTAAAATAATCCACCAAATAATTACATATTGAACGCTTAGACCAAGCAAAGATTCCTTTAGGTATCAATTCTGTACACAAATTCACCACAGATCTCACACATTTATTATGGACAATTATATCCTTAATACGTCTACCTTTTAAACAAGAACAAGTGGGGTGACATGTCAACATATTTTGAAATTCCTTAAGCTCTAATAAAAGGCCAAAAATATTTTATAATGTTCATCTGTTCATATGAAAAAATATTAAATGTAGTAACTATAAAAAATCCTTTTTCTTAAATATGTTTTTTTTTCTTTTTTATTATTAAATAAACACCTATTCCTTGGGAATAGTTCAGGAAATTTATTATTATCAATACCAGCATTGGATACTGTATCATATAGTTTATTTAGGGCTTCTTTAATACCTGACAAATAGCCCTGTCTCAAAAACATATTAATAGTCATAACCATTTCTTGAAACAGCTCAACACCATTGTTACATAACCTATATACTCTTAAAAGTTCACCATATGGAAGACCATTCAATAAGAGAGGTGGAAGGCAGCCATTCTGATGTAAAAATGATCAGTATCACTAAATTTCCTATGAATCATAGTATTAATTTTTTCATTGACCTTACCCGTCAAGACAAAATCCAAAAAATGATTGATTGTCCCCACTGGAGTCCATCAAATTTTATGTTAAACCTGTTATTATCCAAATCTTTGATAAATGAGGGAAACTTCTCACTACCTCCTTTACATAAAAATATCAAGTCATCAATAAACCTGTAATACAAAATTACATGCTGCTGATTAAAAAACTAGTACCTATAAAGATACTCAGTCTCATACCTCCCCATGAACAAATTTGCATAAATGGGGGCAAATGAACCCCCATGGCTGTTCCCACTTTCTGTCTATAAATATCTCCACAAAATTCAAAAAAACTTATTTGTTAGACAGAAATTCACCAATTCTATGATATGGTTAGTAAGTGGACTCTCTTCTAAAAAATGTCAAAGCTTCCACACCATCCTTATGATCTATAGATGTATATAAGCTTTTACAATATCCAGTACATCCCCTCAGACCATACTACATTTTCAATTTTTTTGTAAAAAAATCTAATGTGTCTTTATATACGAAAGGGCAATTTTAACACATAGGATAACAAATAATTATGTAGAAACAACCGTATGTTTTTCAAAAAGTAGTTGAAAGCCGAGATTATAGGCCTTCCAGGGGGTCTCTGCATATTGTTGTGCAAATTTGGGAGCAATAAAAACAAGCAGCAGAAACTTTATCATTATAAAGTTGTTTTATCTATGTCATTCTTAGTAAAATATCCAAGTCTGTGATCTTTGGATAATAGAGCTTGAAATTTTTCCTTAGCTTTAGTATATTCTTGAACCTGAACTTTCTTATATACATTCTCATCATTAAGATCGTCAAAACACACTTGCATATATTGATTTACATGCATAACAACCAACTTGTTGCCCTTATCAGATGGCTTAAAGATGAGTTCTTTTTGTGCACCTATTTTTTTCAAAACCTTCCATTCATTTATTATTATTGACCACATAAGTTATACTGTTCATGGTGGTAATTGGAAAACCTATCTTGCCTTGTTGGAAAGCAAGTGGCAAATATTATATGATGCCACAACCAGTCCTGGGCCGAATGATTTTATTAGTATCAAACCTTTTTCTTTTGTTAGATACTTAGCTTAAAATTATTATCTTCTATTCTAAGCATTTTTAGTATTCATCTATGCCACACATGGTTTATAAGTTCTATATATTTTTACCTATATCAATTTTGAATTTTTAATTTTTATATTTATATTTATATTTATATTTATATATATTCTTTTTAATATATATTTATATTTTCATATATTTATACATTATATATTTATATTACATTTTTATATTATATATTAACTTATTCAACATTCTCATATATACCATTTATACCATTTATACATTCTACACATTTTGTAGGCAATTTTTATGCCATTTTATGCAATTTTTATATATTGCAATTCACCATTGTATTCATATTTTTTATGTATTGTAATTCATACGTTTTTTTCTCTATTTTATTTATCTTTTATTTATTATTGTTAGATAGTCATTACTGTCACTTATTCATGTAATAGTTACACAATAGGTAGTCAGTGTACCTAGGCACGCTTTAGTATGCTTTTATTAACTTATTGTTTTACTTTTAGCATTTGCATCCCATAACACACTTCTTTCTTAAAATATGTTAGATTTATTTAAATACATCAGTCATTTGTATTTAATTACATTTATTGCATTGTATCCAGTTTTATGTTCTTGCAGAGAGTATTATGTTACAGTCATTGGTTCTGATGAAATCTGCCTTCATTGCTGATGAAAGCGCTTAACCTGACTTGGATTGTTAATGTTTTCTGGTATCGTTTTATTACAAGTGAATAAAGTTTCTTGTGGTTCATCCTCATTGTCCAAGCGGAGGTTTTTTCTGGATCCACAGCCTTTGGGAATATTTGGTAACTTGTTGCCCTTATCAGATGGCTTAAAGATGAGTTCTTTTTGTGCACCTATTTTTTTCAAAACCTTCCATTCATTTAAAGTTAAGTTGTAAAAAACAGAATCCTTCATACACATAAATTCCTTATATGCCTTTTCTAAAGAAAAAGTCACCATAGCAGAAAACTTTTTGACTCCATCATGTGTATAAGGTGGAATAAATTCACATTTAGTATTAATACAAGAAGTATCTAAACAATAGTAAGCATTAAAATCTTCCAAATCTGATACACATGTTAAAATACTTCCATTAAATTCATCACCACTATCAATCAATTAATTGCATACAGTTCCAAATTATCCATATCACCACGTTCACAAAAATAATTCATTCGATGCATTTCCATTTTAATAATGTGCATTCTAGAGGGTGGCCATGGTGGTGCAGCGGTTAGCATTGCAGCCTCACAGCAAGACGTTCTGTTTGATCCTTGGCTGGGGTGTCCTCTGTGTGGAGTCTGCATGTCCTCCCTGTGGTCGCGTGGGTTTCTTCCAGGTGCTCCGGTTTCCTCCCACATCCCAAAGACATGCTGTAGGTGGATTGGACACTCTAAATTGGCCCTAGGTGTGAGTGTGTGCATGGGTATGCCTTCTGTGGAAGGTTGGGCACCGGGCTGGCAACTCGACACTAAAACTCCACTGCCAATCATGAGCGGACAGGTGATCCACTGTGGCAACCCCTAACTGGGAAAAGACGAAAGAAGAAGAATAATATGCATTCTAGGTAAGGTCGTTGGTACAAATTTGATGCCTTTAATAAGAATACTTAACTGTATATCATCTAAAGTTACATGAGACAAATTCACATCACTATTACTCACACAGTCCTGTACAAAAATAGATTGTTCAGTTCCATTTACCTCTTTTATTACACTTGGATAAATTCTTTTATAATTCCCTGTTTTGCATTGGTCACGAAAACCCTCTCCTGGGCTCCGATCTGGATCCGCATATCGTTTACCATTACGAAAATTACTATTACGATACTGTGGCTTCTGAGGCAGAGGTAATGGTGGATATTGGCCATCATCCATGTCCCAGTCAGCAGAGCCCCTTGAGGTGTTGGAAAGAGCTTATACGTCATATGTTCATTCTGTTGGCTTGTCTGTCCACTAGGATGACTCGACTGCATTCTTTTGTTTCTATTGGCTTTCAAAAAGAAAACCTTATGGTTGTTGTAGTCCCATGAGTCTCTCTGTAATTTGCCTTTTTTCTCTTAAGCACTTCTTGTTCCAACTCAGACAGTTTATCATTCAGTTCTGTAAGTTGTTGTTGCAAATGACCGGAACCCAGTTTCACTGCCAAAGAATTACACAAACTGTTAATATCTTCTATAAGCAAATGCTGCCTCAGGATATCTCTTTCAATAGAAATTTGTACCCAGTCTAGGAAACAACAATGTGCTGCAGCTATCCAGCTATCTTGAAACCATTTCTCGGTTTCATCTGATAAATTGAATAGCATAGATGGATTCTTAAAAGCACGCAAGCCTCTTGGGGTAATATCCAACTCAACATAACGCCTGAGACTTAATATATTCAAATGTACTGATGTTTCTTTTTGTAATAAGCCACAAGTGTAAAAAACTGAACCACTTTCAAAAGTTTTGTAAATCAAGCAAGCCTCATACATTTGTCAAGAAAGGTCAATCAAAAAACAAGTTGATCATATAGAAAGCTGCAACTCTACTTTCTATGTAGATGGTGTATCACTGCATGGTGAAAAGGTTAATGCAGTAGATTTGTTGGCAAAGAATGAAGTGTTTTGTACTGTCCTGATCAATGCTAAACCCACAGAGCTTAAAGTAGACACTGGTTCAAAGTGCAATGTTATGTCAGCAGAAATATTTGCTAGAGAAAGAGCTGGTGAACAAATTAATTTGGCCAATTGTGTGAAGCTTGTTGCTTATGGAGGTGAATAGATTCAAACCGAAGGCTCAGTAGTGCTTTCATGCTATTCAGCTGGGAACAGTTACAGCTTGCAGTTTTATGTAGTCAGAAGACCTGTGCAGACATTATTAGGTCTCAGAGACAGTTTAAGAATGAAACTGCTTTCTTTTACTAAAGAAGTCCATCATGTAAGCACATGTCCTAGTTCTAGTTTCACCGATGCTATTTTCTCAGAGTATCTGGATATTTTCAAAGACAAGCTAGGCAAACTTCTAGTTGTGTACTCATAAAGTTAGATCCAGAGATCAGTCCAGTGGTCAGACCAGCGAGAAAAGTTCCGATAGCTATGCAGGACAAAGTCAACAAAGTCAAGGTCCAGTTAGATAAAATAGTGCAACAAGGTGTGATTTGTCCAGTTACAGAACCAACTGAACCCAACACTAAGGTACTCTGGCTAACAAAATTCGCAGATGACTGCAAACTGGGAACCATTATTGAATCCCCAAATGATGTGGATATTCTACAAAAGGGTCTTACAGAAATGGATGCTTGGTGCCAGAGCCATGGGCTCAAGCTCAATGCCAAGAAATGTATAGTTATCCCCTTTGGGAAAAAACATGTACCTGTGAATTACCACATAGGTGGCAGTACACTAAACACTGAGAGTGTGATAAGAGACTTAGGGACACAGATGGACAGTCATCTCACCTTCGATAACCATACTGCCACAACAGTCAGGAAATCCTTCTATGTGGCACACCTCATCACTAAGGGCTTTTCATCCAGAAAAAAGGAGGTCATTGTCCCACTGCACTCATCCCTCATTAGACCCATTATAGAATACAACTCCCCGTTTGGTATGTACCTCTCAAGACATCTGCAACAACTGGAAAGGCCGCAGAAATACCTCACTAAAAGAATCACAGGCCTAAAGCAGATGCCCTATGCAGACCGTCTAAAAAAACTTCACCTATACTCTTGTCACATATTGTCTACTCAGAGGCAATCTCTGCTTAACATACAAGGCCATGTCAAACTCAGAGCTGTTGGACATGCTACACTTAAAGAAATCCCAATCCCTCAGAGACACATGCTCCAGGGATCTAAACCTTCTCATCACAATGAACAAAACATGCTGGAGGGATAGGTTGCTGACCCAGAGACTCCCCAGACTCTGGAATAGACTGCCCATACATGGCAAAGAGAGCACCTCTTTGGCCCTCTTCAAAAGGAACCTTGATGATTGGATGGGTGATAGGAAATTCACCCCAGGGATCACGTCAGTCGCCCTGCTAGACAGCGGTCCAGGGAAGTAAATACTGTGGGAAGAAATACCCAGGGAGTTGTTATGGCTAGGCTTGTATAGGCCCTAGGGCCGATAGCCTAGTACCAACCTATGAACCTATGATATCTTCCATGGTAGTTGCTCACAAGAAAAGCTCAGATGAAATCAAAATATGTATTGACCCAAGAGACTTAAACAAAGCACTAAAGAGTCACCATCATCCTATCCATACAGTCAAGGATGTTGCTACCCTCATGCCAAATGCCACTGTTTTTTTCTGTCTTACATGCAAAGAGTTCATTTTGGCAAGTAATGCTTGATTGCAAATCTTCACTACTGACTACATTCAGTACTCCATTTGGTAGATACAGATTTCTCAGAATGCCTTTTGGAATAAATTCTGCCAGTGAAGTCTTTTAGCATGCAATAGAGCAAATTTTTTCAGGCTGTCCGTGTGCTATAATAGTAGATGAGTTACTAGTTGGAGGCAATGGTGAAGCAGAACATGACAGAAACCTCAGGAAAGTTCTGGACAGAGCGCATGAAGTGAATCTAAAGCTCAATACTCTGAAATGTAAATTCTGGCTAGCAGAAGTTACTTATGTAGGTCATTTATTTACCAGTACAGGCGTACGCCCAGATCCTTCCAAACAAACAGCCATGCTTGAGATGCCAGCTCCAGACAGTGTCCAAGCCTTACAGTGTTTCCTTGGAATGGTTAAGTATTTGGGCAAGTTTATACCAGACTTTAGTGAATTATCAGTGCCTTTAAAAGAGCTGACATGCAAAAATGTTGCCTGGTCATGGTTAGAACCACACCAGAGAGCATTTGATGACCTTAAACAGAACATTGCCAGTCCACCTATGTTAACATACTATGATGTCCACAAACCAGTAGTTCTTTCCTGTGGTGTTTCAAAGTTCAGTCTCGGTGCAGTTATTCTTCAAGAGGGCAGGCCAGTAGCTTATATGTCTAGAACTCTTACCCAAACTGAGATGCAGTATGCTCCGATTGAGAAGGAACTTTTGGCAATTGGGTTCGCATGTTCGAAGTTCCATGATTATATTTATGGCCAAGCAATCCAGATTAAGATTGATCATCAACCTCTAGTCACTATTATAAAGAAGCCTATACAAACAACTCCAGCAAGACTGCAAAGAATGATGCTCAGATTACATTCCACAGAAAAGCTTGATGCAGAGAATTTTGAATTCAATGTCATGGAGGTGCATGATTTTTCTACCACAACACTTGATGATCTAAGAGATCAAACAGTGACCGATCCAGTTTTGCAAAAGCTCAACCACTTCATCAATGTTGGATGGCCGTCAAAGCAATCTTGTGTACAAACAGAATTACAACCTTATTTTCCTTTCAGAGATGAGATGTTGTTGGAAGATGGTATCATTTTCAAAGGTCCTAAAGTTATTGTTCCTACTTCCTTACAACATGAGTGCATTCAGATTTTGCATTGTGGCCACCCAGGTTCTGAAGCTAGCAAAAGAAGGGTGAGAGGACTAGTATTTTGGACTTCTCTGTCAAAAGACATTGATAGAGTGCTTTCATCTTGTTCAGTATGCAATAGTACTAAACTGCATTTGCAAAAAGATCCACTTCACCTTAGCCAGATTCCTGAACAACCTTGGTCAACAGTAGCCACTGACATATTTGAGTGTAGCAATCAGAATTACTTCATGTTGGTAGACTCTTATTTGAACTGGTTCGAGATTGATCTGCTACCTAACCTAATGCCAAGTGCTGTTATTGTTAAGTTGAAACATCACTTCTCAGTCCATGGTAGTCCACACAAAGTTATTTCTAACAACAGTACCCAGTTTACCAGTCAGTTATTTCAGAAATTTGCAAGAGTGCGACTTTGTCCATATTGCTAGCAGTCTGGAATACCCTATGTCAAACGGCCTGGCTGAGCGTGCAGTACAAAGTGCAAAGCAATTACTAAGGAGGTCAAAATGTGATAATACCAATATCTTTTTGAATTTGAATAATCTTAGAAATATACCACATGGCAACTTATTTGGCTCACCTGCTCAGAAACTTCTATCTAGGCAAACCAGAACAACCTTGCCTATCAGTTCCAGGTTGTTGGTGCCTAATGCTAAAAACACCAGAGCAATCAAAGCCCAACTATTTAAAAAGCATTCCTTTCAGAAGTCCAGGTGTGATCAAATGAAAAGATTTCTTTGTCCATTGAAAGAAGGAGAGATAGTGAGGATGCAAATGGTGAAAGGTTTTGATCGAATTGGTCGTGAGAGGTATATGTGCTGAGCTGAGATCTTACTTTGCAGAATCTGAGGGTAGAGAATACAGAAGAAATCACAGGCATCTTCTTCCAGTGTCTGAACTGATACCGCAGCATCTTAATTGTACCTGCAATACAGACTCTAGATCTCAGAGAACGCAGACAATGTTCCTGTTGAAGGACATGTCTCAATATCTATTCCCATTCCTGATCATGTCCCAGATGTCCCTGAAGTTGAACGTTCATTAAAGACAGTCCCTGTTGCTAAACCCAGTTCTAATTTTTATGTCACACAATCAGGTCATATTTCTAGACCTAATGTGAAATACACAGCAACCTGGACATGATTGTTTTATTTGTATTTAGTTCTGTATGACTGCATGTCAAAGAATTAGTTCTGTATAATTGCATGTCAAAGGATCATTTCTGTACAACTGCATGTCAATGATTGTTGTCATTTTCAGTGTATGACTTATTTCTCCAGAGGAAGGATGTAAAACAGAACGTGTTGCAACTTTAAGAAGCATTTCCAAGTATAGGTGTGTGCATATAAATAGGCAGCACGTGCAGGCAGCAGTGCCATTTTGAGAGAACAGCCAGAGTGTTAACATGTATGAGTGCAGTAGTCAGTCTGTTTATAACTTTAAGTTTCAGTTACTAAGCCTCAATCCTGATATGTTTGTATATAATAAAGCTGCTTGAACCAAACCCACAACTGTTCGTCTGTTTTATCCTGAGCAGATGAGCGACAGTAACTTTTAAAGAATAGTTGTATGACCGCTGAATCATACACCAATGCACTGTAAGAACACGTACACGAATGCATAGATCTCACCATACCCAATAGGACTAAGAAGCTCTCCTTTAAAAAAAGGAAGCCAGTCTGGTGGTCCCCTGCCATAAACAAACTCTACAACAGAAGGAGGAAATTGATGTGGAATAAGGTGAAGTCCCAAGGCTGGAAAAACTCCGTTATCAGCCTCAACAAAAAGTTGAGATCCCTCATCAAATCCTTTAAGCTAGCTATGAAAATAGAATTGCAGCAGATAGTAAAGACAACCACAAGGCCTTCTATAGTTATGTAAAGAATCTCCATGGCAATACCCAGATTTGCTCTGAGCTACTGCACAATGGTACCTCCTGTACCGAGCCAACAGATATTACCAGTATACTGGCCGACAGATTCAGTGCCAGCTTTACCCCCCCCCCCAAAGGACCAATCACAATACCAGTAGATTACAGGCATCCAGTATTACTGCTGCAGAGGTTAAAACAGCCCTGTCCAAGGCCAAGAATACAGCTTTTATGAAACCTGACAATATCCATAGCTGTGTTCTACATGAACTACAGAGTGAACTGGCACCTCACCTGTGTGCCCTGTTTAATCACAGCCTCACCTCAGACTTTGTCCCTACCAAATGGTGCATTGCTACAGTCATTCCTCTCCACAACGGAGGAGCGACTACAGACCATGGGAACTATCGCCCCATTAGCCTGACGAGCCTGATATGCAAAGCTATGGAACGCATCATCATCATGGACCTAATAAACAAGGATATAGGGAATCTCCAAACTCTGGATCCCACACAGTTTGGCTTTGTGAAGTGTAGATCATGCCTACTCAACTTGGTTGACTTCTTTGAGAGAGTCACAGGAGCTGTGGATGAAGGCACGGTGGTTCATACAACCTACCTTGATCTGGCCAAGGCTTTTGATACCATTCCCCACTCAGGAATCATAGAAAACTCACTAAGCTAGGCATCAATCCTTATATCACTAGGTGGGTTGCAAAGTGGCTCACAAACAGAACCCACAGTGTGAAAGTAGCTGACCCCAAGTCAGACTGCCGACTAATCCCACCTTACTAGACGGTGACATTCACCCCAACCCAGGCCCAGCTGACCTCACCCCTCAAATATCCTCTTCAAATCTTAAACATCAACTCCTCATTGGGCACCTAAACATTCAAAGTATAAACAATAAAATACCCCACCTTCATGCCCTCCTAGAGACCCACTCTTTTGACATTCTATGCCTCTCAGAAACCTGGCTTAAATCAAGCACCAAGGACATGATGCGTTGGTTGACTTCTTTGAGAGAGTCACAGGAGCTGTGGATGAAGGCACGGTGGTTCATACAACCTACCTTGATCTGGCCAAGGCTTTTGATACCATTCCCCACTCAGGAATCATAGAAAACTCACTAAGCTAGGCATCAATCCTTATATCACTAGGTGGGTTGCAAAGTGGCTCACAAACAGAACCCACAGTGTGAAAGTAGCTGACCCCAAGTCTCCTAGAGACCCACTCTTTTGACATTCTATGCCTCTCAGAAACCTGGCTTAAATCAAGCACCAAGGATTCTGAGATAATAGCTATAACATACTTAGACAAGACCGGGTGGTGGAGTAGCAATCCTTTATAAAAATCAACTTAACATTACTACTCTACCAACATGTCCTAACCAGGATAGCAAAATAGAAGCCATTATAACTAAACTCCAACTAAATGCTAAAAAAGCCCTTTATATCATATGCTTATATCTACCTCCAGGTAACAATATTCCAATATTAGAAGACTTTCTTAGTTGGGTTTCTACCACCTACCCACAAGAAACAATAATCCTAGGTGACTTTAACATAGATTGGAGTAATATTAATGCTGAAAATCCATCCTCTCATATTAATCTACACAGTTTCTCCCAAACTATCACCTCTACCACCAGAATCAATAAGCACACTAAAAGAGAAAGCATATTAGATTGGATACTCACAAACAATAATAACAAAATATATAACGTGGGTATCTTGCCAGAAGATATCAGTGATCACTTCTAACTTATATTTCTAGAGAAAAGTCAGATTGTGTAAGTACCTAATATCCAACAAATTCGCTCTACCAAGAATTTTAATATAAACCTTTTCAGGCTGATCTCAGCATCTGTAACTGGAACTCCTTAAAACACTTCCTCTTGATGATGCAGTTTTATTCTTTAATACTACTTTCCTAGCCATTCTTGATAGACATGCTCCAGAAAGATCCATTAGAATGAAGTCAAAAACTGCCCCTTGGCTCTCCAAAGACACTAAAAAAGTCATCCTTACCAGAAATAAAGTCTGGACCAAATGGAGATGTCACAGAAATCCTGATTTCCTTTACTTCCGCCAGCTTAGAAATCAAGCTAAAAAAGCTGTCATCTCAGACAAGAAAAAATACTACTGTGAACTTCAGCAAACACACCTTAACAACTCCAAACAATTTTGGTTATCTGTAAACAGACTCCTCTCCCCAGGTACTGCCAAAACTCCCTCCCCACTAAATGCCAACCCAGACACTCCTCTCCTGACTGCAAATACATTTAACGCTTTTTTTCAGAAACTATTCAATCCCTAGCTAGACAAATGAATGCCAACAACCACTACCCCCCAAACAAACCAGCTAGCTCTTCTTATAACTTCTCTCTAAAACCTACATCTACTTCTTACATCTATAAACTCATTCACAAACTGAAACCTTGTACTCCTTCAGCTGATAATATCCATACTCATAAACAGAACTATCCAAGAAGGATCCATCCCAGAAATCTGGAAAGTCTCTCACATTATTCCTCTACATAAAGGAGGAAACTCCACTGACTACTCCAACTATAGACCTATTGCTCTACTCTCACCCCTAGCAAAAATTATGGAAAAATGCATTCACCAGCAACTAGTACAATATCTGTCTCTTCACAACATAATAGCTCCATGTCAGCATGGCTTTAGACCTCATCTTCTTTCTTTTATAGATACTATCAACAAAAATATAATCTTCTCTCTTCTGCTCTTTTCATTGATCTCTCAAAAGCATTCGACATGGTCAATCACTCTCTCTTAATCAACATTCTACTATAAAATGGTTCATCTTAGCAACAGGCAGCAAGCAGTCATATGGGAAAACCACATCTCTTCTCTTTTGCCAATTTCCATCGGAGTTCCTCAGGGCTCCATTCTTGGTCCCCTTCTTTTCTCTCTCTTCATCAATGATCTCCACTCTGCTATCCCACAAGCAACATGCATTCAATATGCAGACGATTCAACCCTTATCTGTTCTGCTCCTTCCACCATAGAACTGATCTCACTCACCCTATCTCCTCTAACACAAACACTATCATCTCACCTGACTCTACTACAAAACTGCTAGGTATAACTATCGACAACAATCTCTCCTTTAACCAACACATTAACTACACCATCAAATTAGTTAACAGAAAAATAGGATCCCTATATAGAATTAAATCTTTTCTCACCCCAGCAACTAGAACTAAAATAGCCCAATCACATCTCTTATCTTCACTTCTATATGCTTCATCTATTTATACCAATCTTAAAAAGCAATCTAACTAAATTAACAACCTACTGGTAATCCCTTCAGAACCCACCACTGTCTAAACCTAAAACATTGCTCATAATATACTATATCAACCTGACCACACACCAATACTTTCCCAACTGATAGTCAAACAACTTTGCGGTGACTGTCTTTTCACTAATACTGTAGGTAGGAACTGGAATCTCTGACTTCATCTTTGCCTCTTTTCAAACAGAAAATTAAACTTTACTTCCAAAACCACTGGCTCTGTTCCTGCAGCACACCTGACTAAATTATCTAAATTCCATTTCTGATCCTTCCTCTATTAAAACTATAAGTATTACACCTTTCTCTGTAAATTTGATGAACTTGAATAATTATATCTTTCTTAAAGTGGAAACTTGTTACTTTACTGTTTCTATACCTCAACAAATGTAAAATAAAAAATAAAAATAAATAGTCACGAGTGGAGTCCCACAGGGTTCGGTCCTTGGTCCACGCCTGTTTGGTATCTACTTCTCTTAAGTCCAGGCCAGCACGAAGGGATTCTGGCTGACAAAGTATGCAGATGATTGCAAGTTGGGAACTATTATTAACTCCCCAAGTGATGTTAACATCCTACAGAATGGCCTCACTGAGACCAACGACTGGTGTCAGAACCATGGCCTTAAGCTCAATGCCAAAAAATGTGTCGTCATCCCCTTTGGGAAAAAACAGGTTCCCATGAATTACCATATTGATGGTTGCCCACTGAACACAGAAGGCGTTCTAAGAGATCTGGGAACACAGGTTGACAGCAAACTCTCTTTTGATCACCACATTGCTACTGTTGTCAGAAAGTCCTTCTATATGGCACATCTCATTACTAAGGGTTTTGTATCCATGAAGAAAGAGCTCATTGTCTCCCTCTACTCTTCCCTCATTGGGCCAGTCATCGAGTGCAATGCTCCATTTGGCATGTACCTCACTAGACACCTGCAACAACTCCAGTGACTGTAAAAGTACCTCACAAAGAGGATCCTAGGCCTTAAACACTTGTCCTATATGGACAGACTCAAAAAACTCCAACTATTCTCTCTCCCATATTGCCTACTTAGAGGCGATCTCTGCTTGACTTACAAAGTCATGTCTGACCCAGCTCTGTTAGAAATGCTACATCTAAAGAAATCCCAAGCTCTCCTCACCACACGCTCCAGAGATTTCAACCTCATTACCACAATCAACTGAACATGCTGGAGGGACAGGTCCATAACCCAGAGACTGCCCATGCTATGGAATAGACTTCTCATACATGTCAAGCAGAGCACCTCGCTGACCTCTTCAAGAGAAATCTTGATGAGTGGATGGAAAACAGAAAATTCACCCCGGGGATAACTCCAGTGGCTCTACTCGACAGAGGCACTGGGAACTAAGGTTGGGTGGCACTAAGCCAGAGTAATCCTATGGCTCGGCTTGTAAAGGCTCCAGGGCCATTAGCCTAGTACACACCTATGAACCTATGAGCCTAAGATCTCATACAGGATAGTGCAGTGTCAGACCTGTAGTATGCTGACCAACAACATTGTGGTTTTGACTCTTTTCATCTCTTATATGTGAGAATTCTAAATTTACATTAAAATTGGAGGCAAAACTCTCAAGCAGCACAACAAGTGAGCATGTAGGAAATCCTGTATATGCTGAGAAAGTCCTACATAGAGGGGTCTGTCTTGTCTCTACTGCAGAAACATTGGAAAGGTTGCACTGTAGAGTAGATGGGACTTCATGGAGGGATATGTTCATCAGTTAGTGGATTCCCTACCTGTGGAACAAACTTCCCTCTTATGTTAAGTGGAGTAATGCCTAAGCTTTTTTAAGGTTAAGTCTTGATGGCTAGATGGGTTCACATAGATTTACCTCAACAATTGGTAGCATGGTTGTTATCAAGAAGGGTGCAAACCCTACTGGCAAGACTTCCTATGATGTATGACTGACTACTCAATACAGGGATGTTCATATTACTTTCTTAAAGCTAACCTATGACCCTTTATCTTCATCCATTCCAAGCATCACAATTTTACACAGTTCGAAAACCCTCAAAACACTACACTCACAAAGCCCTTAGTGCTGCATACTGCAGGGTTACACTGTTAAAATGCGTAAAATGCACATGAAATTCTGCTAAATTTAACTAGATTGCTGACCCATTTACATTTGAACTAAAACAGTCATCTTTCACTAACCATCTTGTTATCAGTGACTTTGTACTGCATGAAACAGACACACACTTCACAGGTCTTTGTAGGGAACCCAGGACTGTAGCAAAAATCAGGGGCAAATCAGGTAAATGGAAACCAAATAATCCAAGACAGATATAATATGATGATAGTTCATCAGAGCAAATCAGGTAAATGGAAGCCAAATAATCCAAGACAGATGTAATATGATGATAGTTCATCAGGGGTAAATTAGGTAAATGGAAGCCAAATAATCCAAGACAGATGTAATATGATGATGGTTCATGGGAAAAAATCTTCATATATGGTGATATTCTATCTTCTCCTCAAATAGCACCTCAGTTTACAATTGAAATGTTGACCTTGAGTTAGTGACAAAGGATTTGCTGGTGATTCACTAAGTACCTGTTGGCCTGACGTGTAACTTATGATAAGACTTCCTGCTTTGCAGTAGATGGAAACCATCTGTTGCCTTGTTGAGTTCTGGCATTGAACAGAAGTTTCTTATCTCAGCAGTGAATATTGTAGATCTCAGCAGAGTTTACCTCAAAAAAAGTGACAAGAGCCATGTCGCAAGAAATAATTGTGGTGAAGGTAGACTTACCAAGAGTAAGAAGTGTTAAGTAGAAAGATAGGTCACATCAAAGGTTTTCTTATCATGGAGAAATATGTATGTTTGTGTCATAAATGAACTTGGATTCAATATATTAGTTCAACAGCTACTAACAGAAAGAAAAAGAACACTGAACTCGATTCCTGCATATCAAAATTACAGCATAATAATCAGAATTCAACATTAGAACTCCTTTCATATACAAAGAACCTAGTTCAAGTCAAAGAAATAATATAGAGAACGAGCATCTATTTGAGAGTTCAGACATCGGAGAAGAGCTTGGAAAGGTATATGCTACCAACAAACAGGGTCTGTATTAGATAATCAAATTTTCATTGTTGACACCATATGATCGAACTTTTAAAAGTTCGAATATCTAATAAAAAAAATTTATACAAATAACCTACCTGAACATTTTGAGCAGGGGGGCAAGCCCCCTTGCACACCCCACTTGGGGGGCTGCACCCCCACCTCCTGCTCTTTACATATAGCAACTCTGAGATCGCACTACAAGTGCAGAAAAGGGAAATCTTCCCATTCTGTGCTGTGTGGAGATCTTCGTTGAAACGTTCAAACTTTCCAAAATTTGATCATATGGTGTATGACAGTCGAACTATTGAAAGTTCGATCATCTAATACAGAGACAGCAAACACTGCCACATTTTGTTATTATGTTGCAGCTGATTGTTCTTCCCTCCTCATTGGTCTCTCTGCTGCTTAGATACTGACCATGATGCTGTCATGTTTAACCTAAGAACTGTTGCCCATAATTTCAGGAAAACATTTTCTTTTTTAAATTGTGCTAATGGCGACCATAGTGAAATAAATGTGTTCTCACTAATTTAGACTGGAAAATATTCATCAAGACCAATGGATCACACCATAAAAAAAACTTGGCTGAAGCAGTCCATCTAGCCATCCATTTTCCAGTAGCCTGCTGTATCCCTTGTGCATTTATGGGAATACTGGAACCTGTGCCAGTAGCCATGGCTTTGAAGCTCATTCTAGACAAGGAAGAAAAGAATATACATATACACAGTGGCATACTGTACACATATCTGGGGGTAATTTGGAAGCTCACTGGCGAACCAACTGCATGTTTTTGGTAGGAGAGAGAAACCTGGATTATCTGGAGAGAATCTATATGAAGGGAGGGCAGGCAGACTCTACACAAAGGTGCCACATTTAAGAATCAAGCCTAAAAAGCTCTTGCTGTAAATTGGTAATTCTACTTGTTGAGCCCTTGTGATACCCACATCAAGCATTGATCCACTATAAATACTTAGGTGTTTGGCTATGTACTTCATGTACCTTTAAGCTATATACTGTAATCTGCACAGAGGCTGTGCTGAAACAACTGATATTAAGCTATAAAATAATGCACCCTCTACCCTTTTAATCTAGAAAGGCAATAGGAATTGGACAAGGATATAACTACCTGTTAACACCTGTACTATTTTAAGAATGTAGCATTATTTCTGACTGTATTAAGTAAAATATGTAGACTCAGTTCACATTCTGATTCCAGAGAGCATCAGTGGCTTTCAGTGCAGAAGGACAGGTGGCTCATTAACATGGCACAAATCACCCTTTTACACCTGGCGTATTACCACCATTTGCTAACAAATTAGAAAGCCCCCCTTCTGACTGTATTAAGTAAAATATGTAGACTCAGTTCACATTCTGATTCCAGAGAGCATCAGTGGCTGTCAGTGCAGAAGGACAGGTGGCTCATTAACATGGCACAAATCACCCTTTTACACCTGGCGTATTACCACCATTTGCTAACAAATTAGAAAGCCCCCCTTCTGACTGTATTAAGTAAAATATGTAGACTCAGTTCACATTCTGATTCCAGAGAGCATCAGTGGCTGTCAGTGCAGAAGGACAAATTTGTATTACAGTTTATATAGTCACACACACAATTAATTCATTAAGTCATTAAAAACACTTGATTTTGTACAAATCAGATTTCACAATTTCAACATGCACAATCCTAAAATCCATTTAAAGGAATCAATGTTCAAAAAGTTTTTATGAACGATACTACCATTCTATACAAATTCCAACACCATGTTATAAATTTAAAGTGAATAAAATGTTTATTCCTAAAAATAATTTTTTATTTTGTTTAGTTTTTTTACTTTTTTTACTCTTTTATATATTGTGTATATATGTAAATATTATAAATAACCAACTTGGTATTTCCTGATATTTTTTAAAAATAAAACAGGTTCAATTATTAATTACACAATTTGTGCGACAACTAAATGTTGTCTACAAGGTAGACCAAACATTTAGTTGTCGCACAAATTGTGTAATTAATAATTGAACCTGTTTTATTTTTAAAAAATATCAGGAAATACCAAGTTGGTTATTTATAATATTTACATATATACACAATATATAAAAGAGTAAAAAAAGTAAAAAAACTAAACAAAATAAAAAATTATTTTTAGGAATAAACATTTTATTCACTTTAAATTTATAACATGGTGTTGGAATTTGTATAGAATGGTAGTATCGTTCATAAAAACTTTTTGAACATTGATTCCTTTAAATGGATTTTAGGATTGTGCATGTTGAAATTGTGAAATCTGATTTGTACAAAATCAATTGTTTTTAATTACTTAATGAATTAATTGTGTGTGTGACTATATAAACTGTAATACAAATTTGTAACTTTGTCTGAAGAAGTGCGGAAAGTGTCTGCATGAAAGCGCTAACAAAGTAAAGAAATTTTGTAAGAACGTACATTTGGACTGCAGTTGGTACCGTTATTTTTTTCGTTTTATCAGTTTTATTTCTTTGTTTGGAGTTTAGTGCAGAAGGACAGGTGGCTCATTAACATGGCACAAATCACCCTTTTACACCTGGCGTATTACCACCATTTGCTAACAAATTAGAAAGCCCCCCCCCCAACCCACACACACGTATGAACAATTTAGAGTGGCCAGTCCACCTACTGCATGTCTTTGGAATGTGGGACAAGACTGGAGCCCCTGGAGAAGATCCATGTGAACACAGGGAGGCCATGCAGACTCCACACAGATGGCACCCCCACCTGAGAATTGAACCAGAGAACCTCTGGCTGTCAGGTGAAGACACTGACTTCTGTGCCACTGTGCCACCCCTACAGTTCTTCATGATATCTGGACAGAAAACGTGACAAGAACAAAAAGACCATACTGAAACAGAAACATCAGCCCATAATGGAATTAATTGCTTCTGTACAAATCGACAAGTGTATATTCCCAAAGCATATGGAGTCCAAGTCACAAGCCGGTGAAGATCAAAAGACAGATGACTGCTGTGGGGAAAATGCTTCTAATGCGGTTTGTGCTTGCATGATGGCAAACTGCTCAGGCAGTAATTTTTTATTCTGGGAGATTTCTTCTCTCATATTTGTACAACTGCAGAGTCTGTGTATATAGGGGGGGGGGGTGCAGGAAACTTAAACATCTTCCCTGGAAAAATGATTACAGTTTGAGTTTTCAGCATTGTGTATTTTGAACATTTTGTGTTTGTCAATGTGCTTTTTACTATTCACGGTTTCATAGTGGAGCCAGTAATATTTATAAAGTGTTATACATGTATCAACTTTTCATTTAATTCAGCATAGTTAATATCAGCATTTTTAATTTACTAAGTTTACTAGATCTTGTACTTCACTTAAAAGGTAATATTTTCTGCCTCGTAGTATGAAAAAATTAACAGAAAATGATCAATTAAAATGCCTACAAAATATGTTTAAATATTGAAATAGTCTGTTGTGAACTCATGTAACAGTTGTCTTTTACAGGCTGAATTGCAAATAAATAGTAAATATTAAGCGTCTATATCACGTTATCAAAAGTTTACTTAATCGAATCAATAAAGGTCGAACTTTATTGATCGATTAAGTAAAACATCGAATAACGTAAAAAAAACAAATTAAAACAAAAAAAATTAACTTACTGCACCCCCCACTTATATTTACCAACTCCAAAACCGCACTACATTGAGGTAAATGGAAATCTCCCCTTACGGAGATTTCCGTTTACTTGCATGATGTTCTTCACTTTCGATATTGTCATGCCGACAATATCAGACTCGATATTGTCAGCTTACAACAACGTGAAGTAGAACCATATTGTTTGCCCCCTAGCCATTCTTCCTAGACAGTTACTTAATGCATCCCATTAATGCCTGCAGACACAAACTTTCATTATAAAAGTTACTTTCTTAAACCAGGTTTATGTCTAATGAACATAAACATAATTAAACCTTTATTAGCAGAATGTTAGATAAAAGCAGGTCGACTACACTTGTTGGCTCCACACAGTACTTTATGCAAGCCTGTGGGCAGTGATTTGAGAGAATTAGTTGTGAGAACTTGAAACAAGAATCTGTTGATCTGTTCGCCAAGAGATTATAAGCTTTGTTGTCTGTAATTTAAAAAGGATAGCATTACAAGGACTAAACAGAAGTTCCTGAATACTGTTCCAGCCTGTGGATGGCATTATCTTCTTTTGCATAACATTTGCAAAGATTTATTTAGCATTCGGGTAGGCCAGTTTTACATGGAAAAACTGTGATGCTGAAAGACTGTGTAATTTTATTTATTTTTTCCCTGAGAAAGTTGGCACTAAGCTGCATTCTTGTATAAAGGATACACAGTGGGTGTTAAACAAGATGCACTAAATTACGAAGCTGTAACTGTGCTGTTGTTTGTGTGTAATCCTGGACATTTTCTTTATACACACCCTTTTACCATAGGGATGGCAAATGCAGCCATGATATTTTTTACGAAACAACTCTTATGCACATTTTTGTTTCCACTGGATATTTTATTGTAAGCAGTTTGATTTTCTTTTGTGTTGCATTTATTTTTTATTTGATGGAAAGTATTTTTTTTTTCAGAAAAGAAGAGAGTGGCTGTTACATAACACTGTAACGCTGACATTCAAAGACATATTACCGACAGCACTTTCTGGCCATTGTCCAGCGATGCTACTGTGATATTCTGAGATTCACAAACATGATAAAACCGCTCTGAGTAATTTATGTAATGTTGCTTAGGTTGTACGATATATGGCAATATATGTAAAGTATAATGTTTGTTAATATTAATTTAATACAGTTTGATTGCTTTTGTATGAATGTAAATGTGCCTATGTCACAAGTGATAATTTAGTAAAGGTGTTTAGACAACAAAAGCCACATCTCATTAATGGCTTATGTTCATTTGTCTGAACTGAACACTGGAATGGTTAGAGTTAACCACACAACCAGCTGCAATCTCTGACACCTACCCCTGACAGCTTTTTCAGTACCGAGGTTGTGAGTCATTCCTGGGTCTTTTAGGTCACAGTCAGGACTTCATCTCTCTGCACCACAATGCCAGCTAATTATCACAAGATTTCTTACCTTCAGGCTGCACACACCTGTAGGTCAGGTTTATAAAATCCAAGGAAGACAATAAGACTGTGTGACCCGTGGTATATTTACATGCTAGACGTTTTCATTTTAGGAATACTGCTAAGTATATCCAGTATAAATATATATTCAATGTAGATTGCTATATATATCTTAGATATGGCTACAACAGTGGTTAATCAGTGCTAAAACAAGGCAAAGAGCTGAGTCTGGACTTTCAGAAGGAAAGCCATAGTCAGATAATCATTTGTAGAAGTTTTGGAATTTCTGTAGACTGATTGCAATAAATTAGTTGAATATCATTTTTTGGCAAGGACAACAATGTAGTTATTTCTTTTGGCAAGTGTCATTAGCCATGCCATTGGGATAGCAGGATAAAGCTTTGACTATGACTAAGGTGATCTAAGTTTGACAACTGGATTGGGTGTTTGACAGAGCAGGCAAGGAAGGATGAATGTGCCTATCCTGGGAGATGAAGGGATTGTGGTAATAGCAGGCAGGTCATTCAGAGCCCTGGTGGAAGTTGGGACATAAAGAAACTGCTGGGTTGATTGGAGTGGGCAGGCCTGGCAGTGTATCTACCCAGGGTACAGGGAGTGTACACCTCCTGAACCATGCCTCATTGTCCATCCAGAATTAACAGATGTCACCATGAAGGGGAAAGGTTATGACCATGACCAAATAAGTTAGCTTGCCATAAGCTGTGTGGGGTCAAGAGTCTGGAGATTGCCTATATCTTTGTTAAGCAGGTCCATGATGATGCACTCCATAGCTTTGCATACCAGACTTGTCAGGCTAATGGGGCGATAGTTCTCAGGGTTTATAGTTGCTCTCCCTTTATGGAGCGGGATGACTGAGGTAAGGCTGTGATTGAACAGGGCACACAGATGTGGTGGCAGTTCGTTTTGTAGCTCATGTAGGATGCAGCCAGGGATATTATCAGGTCCCATGGATGCTGTATTCTTGGCTTTGGACAATGCAGCTTTTACCTGTGCCTCAGAAATGGGGGGTACCAGGCTTTCTTCTGGTATTGTGATAGGACCCTTGGGGGGGTAAAGTTGGCACTGAATCTGTCGGCCAGTATGTTGGCTATATCTGTTGGCTCAGTATAGGAGGTGCCATTGTGCAGTAACTCAAGAGATAATCTGGGTATTGCCCTTAAGGTTTTTGATACAGCTATAGAAGGCTTTGTGGTTGTTTTTGGTGTCAGCCGCAATTCTGCCTTCATAGCTGGCTTTAGAGGATTTGATAAGGGATCTTAGCCTTTTGTTGAGACTGATAAGGGAGGTTTTCCAATCTTGTGACTTCATTTTTTTCTGCAACAGTTTCTTCTTTCTGTTGTAGAGTTTATTGATGGCTGGGGACCACCAGAATGGCTTCCTTTTTTTTGAGGAGAGCATCTTACTTCTATTTGGTATGGCAAGGTCCATGCATTTGTGTACATGCTCGTACAGTGCATTGGTGTATGATTTGGCAGTCATGCAGCTATTTTCCATTGGCCTGGATGCCGAGAAGTTAGCCACCTCTGTTTTTAGGAGCCCAAATTCGGCTTTAGAGAAGTTTGTCAGGGTGGTCACCTTAGCGGGGGATCTAGGTGAGATGGTGATTTCCATGGTGATCAGTTTGTGGTCAGATTTAACCTGGGAGGAATTGACTATAGGTGTGGAGCAACGGTCTCCCATGTTTGTGATGACCAGGTTGAGGATGTTGCTTCCTCTAGTGAGGGTCCAGGGCATTGCAATTGATAAATTCCAGAAATCATTGGGCCTATACATTGGTACTTGAATAGTTTTCCCAGTTGATGGAAGGGTAGTTGAAGTCACTCAGTGTGAGAGTATTGGGTTAGACCTTGATAGATTCCAGGGTGCTTAGGAAGTTTGAGTGAGAGTCTGGGGACATGTTTGGCATTCTGTAGCAGGCTATGACTGTATCACCATCTTACCCAATGTTAGTTGTACCCGAAGTTTCTCAGATGCATTATGCTGGGCTACCAGTCTAGAGGTGTGTGTATCCTTTAAGAATATGGAGACACCACTGCCTTTGGAGCTTCCGGACATATTCTGGGGCTGAAAGGTATGGAATGAGTTGTAGCCTGGGAATGCAGGGGTGCTTTCTGCCTCTTTAAACCAGGTCTCCATTACAGCACAGATGTCGACATTCTCCATTTTGAGGAGAGCTTTGAGCAAGTGTATCTTGAGATTTAGACTTCTAGCATTGAGCATCATGACCCTCGGATTGCATTTGTTTGTAGCTGTTACAGTGGAATTTTGGTCATTGGAACACTGCCTAAAAAAGGCATGATAAGGGTTGGCAAGAGCCTTAGCCAGTACCTGGAATCCCAGGGGTGATAGATGCAGGCCGTCTCTGGCAAAGCATCGAGGTCTGTCGATCATGTCATCCCAGGCAGATATATACTGGATCCCCTTATTATGACACCAGAAACTTAGCCAATATTTGAAGTCAATCATTTTCTGCTCGTACTGTGGTATAATTCTGGGTGATGGTAGAATACTGCTCAGGGCTAGGATCATACCTGCCTGGGCCACATAATCCAAGAGTTCCATCACATCTCTTTTCATGTAGTCCAGGGAGGTATGTCTCAGGTCATTCACACATGGTTCCTATCATATAGTCAAACTTTTACAAGTTCAAACCACATATGGTCAAGACCATAGGTTCAAATTTGTAAAAGTTCGACTGTTTGAATGGAAATCTCCATAAGTGGAGGTTTCCATTCAGTTCAATGTGGTGCGATCTCAGAGTTGGTATATTTAAGTAGCAGGGGGTGTGGGGGGCACAGCTCCCTCTCACCCACATGGACAATGACCGAGTCATATTTGTACTTGTTGTGGAGTGATCTGAGAGCATGTGTTATGTGGCGGATCCTGTCACCTTCTCCTTGTTCAGCCTAGTGAGTGGGACATCAGTGTGCCTCACTATTGATTCTCCTATAATTAGTACATTGGGCAAAGTGTTTTGCCTTAAGGGCTTGGGTTGAGGGGCACACTGTGGTGGTGATCTATGTGTTCTGGGTTTGGTGTTGTGCTGTGGTGGTTGAGTGCTTTTCTGTTTCGGGGATCTCTCTTGTTTGGGTAAATTTTTATTGAGAGCCTCCGTGAAGTTGGGTGTATGGTTTTTGTTTCTATGTGTGGGTTGTGATGGTTGGTGTTTTGGAGGGCTGTGTGTTCTATGTAGCGAGTTGCAGGTGTTGACCTTCTCCTCTTGACCAGCTAGTCCGGTCTTGGTGATATAAGTGCATCTCTCACAGGTATGAGTGTTGGGAGGTAAGAGGAGAAGGTTGTCTTTGTACATTAAACAGTTACCACAATGTCTCAGAATGCCCAAGTGCACCAGGTTAGCAGGAGAAAGCACCAGAAATTGCCCTAAAATCATACCAGGAGGGGTGGTCATAACTAATAAATACTGGTGCTATTACTGCATAGGAACAGCTAGTGCTGATAGCACTTAAGTCTGCTACAGTAAATGCTGCAAAAGCCTGTTAAAGTGTTAGCCAATTATGCTAATTGAAGTGCAAGAAGTAAACGTGAACGTGAACGTAAAGGTGAATCTCTTTGTCTAATTTCCTTACTAATGTTATGCTCTTCCACAAACATAAGTTCAGCCATGACTTGTTATATTTTATCAAGTGTTTAATATCTTGTTCTACTTGACTATTCTGTTTACTTTTTACATTATTATCTTGCAAATATGTTAACATTTATTCTGTTAGTATTTTTCTTATTTTTTGTTACAATTTGTACATAAGCTATGAGTGGAGCTTTTCTCCCCGGGCCTCCATTGAAAATGGGCACTGTCCGAGTCAGACAATCTTGGTAAACAAATGTAAAATAAATAAATAAGTAAATAAAGTGAATGGACCAGATCAATAGTTATACTGAAAAACGTGTTGCATGAAGTGAAATTTTGTACAGAAGCTTCTTTTTAATCATCAGTACAGGCAAGTGCTGCCACCCTGTATAATTCATCCAAATTATTTTTAAAAAGATTTTATACTACTGAAAAGCTTTATTATGACTGGAAAACAATTCTGAGGTTTAATAACTCTTTTCAAAGAGCCAGTTTAGTCATTGCATTTCCTCTAATGTTTCCAAGAAGTTAGAACTTACTGTGAGTACTACACTCTCTTAGTCATAGGCTTACAAACAAAAATGCTTTTTTACCTACCTGAAATCTTGCAATTAGCTCTATTGTTAATCAATAGTGTGACAAAGAATACATAACAAAGAGCTTTTAATTTTGACTTCATACGGTAAACTTTTAATGCTTTATATATGTATATATATATATATATATATATATATGTGTGTGTGTGTGTGTGTGTGTGTGTGTGTGTGTGTGTGTGTATGTGTGGTGTGTATTTTGAGCCTGTGCTGCAGTTATTCCAGTTTTAAACTTTAGGGCTTAGTTATGTGGCACTAGAAAGGATTATCATAGATTTCCATTTGCTTCCCTTTGTGCCTTAATCCAAAATCCTTTCTGGTGCCATGTAATTGTAAGTACAGAAGCACAAAGGGGAACTACAATTTAACATTTCCAGACTTAGTAAATCTTAAAAATATACTAGTGCTTCAGTTCTCCAATTTCATATCTATAAGGTTGGCATAATGGTTAAGGTGTTTACCTTGCAGAGACAATATGCAGGGTTTGATTCTTACATGAGGTAATTGGGTAGGTTTAAAATGGCCCACAAGGGCAATTAGCCTAGTACTAATCTATGAACCTATAAGTTATGATTATTAAAAGATAGTTATTTGTCCCTGATATACCTAAGTCTCAGAAAGTCATTTTTCCGTATCCCTTTAAACTGCCACTGTTGTAAATAATGTTTCAGATCTCATAGCCTTGGTTTTCATTGCATTTATTCACATTTCACTCTGTCTGTGCATTTAAATTGCTTAAACCTATTTGTTGTGGTGTGTTCATATCATTGTTATTTTATAATTTCACCTAACTTGATGTCATTGGTATATATAGAAACTGCTAATGCTTAAATCACAAAGATATTTTTTGAAAAGGCATGTTTCTAGAACTGGTCCATGTCAGATCCCTTGTGTTAAGGAGAACCATTCAGAACAAGATGCCTTATAACCAAACAGACCGCAACCTGTATGCTAGCAAGCTGCAGATCTGTCAAATAAGCTGGTTTTCAGTCACCATAGCAGGCAGTTTAGAAAAGGGTAGGTGACAGTGCATTAAGTTAAGATCTATGAAAAGTTGATGAAAACAATGTCAGCTAGAAGTTTGCTTTCCAGGACAGTTGCTACATTGGTATAGAAACTTATATTACAAGTATTATCTGTTTACAGTGTATAGGCCATGGTGGTGCAGAGGTTAGCGTTGTTGCCTCACAGCAAGAGGTTCTCCCATTTGATTCGTTGGCGCGCCTTCTGTGCGGAGTCTGCATGTCCTCCTCGTGGTTAAGTGACATATAAAGACATGCAGGTAGGTGCGTACGTGAATGGGTGTTCCTTCTTTGAAGGTTGGGGGTCGTGTTGGCAAATTGGCACCAGAAAAATTCGCTGCTAATCACTGTGGTGACCCCTAACCGGGAAAAAGCTGAAAGACATTGCTATCTGTTTATAGTGTACCACATAATCACTTGCTAGTTGAGACTGATGTCAGTACAGGATTCATTTTCCATGAGCTTAACCTTTACTGAACAATTTAAGGCAGTAATAATTAACGTTTTTGCAGGAGATACATATATAAGTGAAGTCTGTATGGTGTGATTTATACAGAGAGATAGGCACAATATTTTATAAAGAATTACTCCTGTATACAAATGACTTACTAAAGTGACTGCAGTTGTTTTGTTTTTTTTCCATAAATGAAAAAGTATAATTGATCATCGATGAAAAAAAACCCACTATATTTTATGCAGCATGGTTACTGGCATAAAAAACATTTTACAGAGTGGCTGTCTGCATACAGCAAGTCTATAGTGTATTTATTGTGTGAAAGCGTGTACAAACTGATATCCACATGCTGAGGTATAATAATAAATTTAAACCAATGGTATAGAAATTAAAATATACATAAAATCGCATGGCGTATGAGCAAACTGATTTTTTTATCCTTTTTTTCCTTGATAATCTTGCTACTAGTACTACTGCCTGTTCATTCCTCATCACTGTGATGAGGGCTGTTTATGGTGTGACCATCATCCAGGCAGCCAGTAGGGATAGTTAATGTTTCCTTCCATAATCCTTCCCCAGTAGCTGATTGGAGGGCCTGTTATACCTTCCCCTGTGGATTTGCATGTCCCATCCCACCATCTACAAAGGCTGCCTTTGCTGACATAGCACACGTTCCCATCTCAAAGTGTTGCATGTCATGCACCTCTCACTGCAGTAGGTTCTGACACTGCAGCAGGCTGTACTGTCCTCCTTCTCCCAGGAAGGGTGGAGCTAATAGTTGTCACTTAATCCCATCCTCCCTGACCAGGTTCACCAGTGCTGAGACACTGATTGATCTCAGGTCATCTGGGACACAGGACTTAATCCTTCTACACCACAAAACCACACTTGGATGCCATCTTCTTGGTACTATACTGATAAGTTGGTCAACTTATTTTTCAAGACTGGAACTTTGTTATAAAACAGATAGCAATACAAATTAAAAGACTGTGGTAGTCAGTCCTTATTGTGGAGGCTGCCAAAATATAGGTTCTTAGGTTAGTAGCAGGCTAACTACCATTGTGGGCCATTTTAAGCCTTGCCAGTTAACCCACATAAGAATCAAACCCTATACCTTGTGTTTGTAAGGTAAGCAACAGTTATACCAACCTCATGTGCATATTAGTGATATTTTACAGTTTGCTACTGTCAGATAAGCCTGCATCAAAACCATTCTAAAAAACTGAAGATGTTTTGTGAGATTGTTTAATATATGGCTAGTAGTTATGTCAGAAGGATTTAAATTCCACACGAGAAGTTAATTTAATAATGACTCTGCATGGGGTCCCAAGTATATCGTCGAAAGAACAGTTCATCAAACTGCATTTCGGATGGCATTTTGTTAAACATGCACTTTGTCGAACTGTTCTTACTGAAATGGCATAACAGTAGGGATCAGGAAATCTGCCCTTTCCATACTGTAATGTGATCTCGGAGTTAGTATATGTAATTAGGAGGGGGTGTGGCGGGTTTAGATGAAATACCATTCGGTGAAGTGATGGTTCGATGATATAATATAGACCCCCACAGACCCCTGTGCATGACAGTGTGTAGGAAATGTACTTGAATTTGTGGAACATCACTAGCCTGGACATGAATTAACCACATTAAGGGGCATAATTGTAAGTGGTATGTGTTCTAAAGGTTTACAAATAAGACTTTGATTAGAAAAAGTGCTTTAAATCTCACTGCACTTTAAACACTCTATTGGCAATGGAAATAGCTGGCATTCAGTGCCAGAGGACTGTAACAACATTAAGTGAATTCACAGTTAATAATGTTTTTATAGAATACAACAGTAGATAGGCATGTTTTGTAGTGGCAGATAGTTGCATAATGCTGCCTTTTGGTTTAAACGAAAATACTGTAGAACGTGCCATACGAGGGGATGCTGAAAAGTTCTAAGTCTGACCAACTTTCTAAATTCTGAGTGTTATTTTGCCTCTGTAGGTGAAAACAGGATTATTTCCTCTTGTAAAGTGCCAATTTGCAGAAACATAATGCAGTGTTTTGACATTGTTTCAGATCATTGATTTAACCATGTCAGCGAAAAGTGTGGAATTTTCAAGTGTGGAAGTCCGAGCCATCATGAAGTTTCTATTCCTGCAGAAGAAAACTCCAAAGGAAATCCATCAATGTATGATGCAAACACTGAGTGACAAGTTCCCGTCTTATTCAACTGTGAAGAAGTGGTGTGTAAACTTTCAGCATGGAGATTTCAAGACCGAAGATGCAGGAAGGTTGGGGGGACCTCAAACGGTGTCAACTCCTGAAATTGTTGACCCTGGCCATGACCTGATTTTGGTGGGTCAGTAAAACAATTGCTGAGACACTACAGATATCCAAGGAATGTGTTGGGTTTATAATCCATGAGCAGCTGGGTATACAGAAGCTGTCATCCAAGTGGGTGCCCAAATGTTTGAATACTGATGAGAAAAGATGTAGATTTGCAGCAATTTTGTTGAGCTGGTGTCAACTTTTTGGAATGACTATTTACTGTTAATGAAACATGGTTACACCACTATGATCCTGAGATAAAACAACAATCCATGCAATAGCGGCACTCAGGTTCACCAAGGCCAAAGAAGTCCAAGTAAAGCCTTGCTGATTCTAATTATGGTGGCTGCCAAAAAAAGCAGTTACTAGAAAATGGAAATCAAAGTCTAGACCAACTTTACTAGATGTAGTGAATATAGTAACAGAGGTAAAACGACTGGATTTGGGATCTTTAGAAAAGGGATATAGCAAACTACATAGAAAAAATGGGAATTGTGGGAACAATATATGCAGAGAAGGATTTAGGTTTTAAAGGCAGGATTTGAATGAGCCATGTAATGCTTAACTGACAATGACTGGATATTTTATAAGTGATGTATAATGTCTGCAACTACAGTTGTTTCAATGGTGTCTGTGATGTATAATGTTTGCAGCTAAAGTGGTGTTGATGTTTGTTTTTCATTTATAGAAATGTAAGATTGCCTAGTTATACATGATAATTTAATGAAGATATTTACTGATAAAAAAAGACTCAAAAGTCAGCAGAAAATGCCATGGTCACAGTGTTTTGGGAGCAGGAAGGTGTTGTAATGACTGACTATCTTTCAAAGGGCCAAACAGTTAATGCAGAATACTGCTGTAACTTGCTGTGCTGATTAAAGGACGCATTGAAAGAAAAAAGGAGAGGGAAGCTACAGAAAGGAGTTCTCTTTTTGCAAGATAATGCACCTGTTCACAAGGCTGGCAAAACTATGAAAGCTTTGACAAAATTGGGGTTTGAGTGCATAGACCATCCACCTTACTCACCAAATCTTGCTCCATCTGACTGTTTCCTTTTTCCAAACCTTAAAAAGAGTTTGACATGGTGCCAATTTGATAGTGATTCAGAGAGGATTGTAGCAGCGGAGCAGTATTTCACTGAGCAGACTTCAGACTTTTTTGGTAGGGTTACAGAAACTTCAGACACAATGTGCCAAGTGTGTTGAACTTCCGGTGAATATGTTGAATAACTTGTAATTTTCATGGGTCCACATCATTCCATTCTAGGTCAGACTTAGAACTTTTCAACTCCTCCTCGTAAGAAATGCCACGCTTAACAAGTTTGCACAGGCAGCAATGACCAGAATAGTATGCTTGATAATGATGGGGTAGATCACTAGACATAAGGCAACTAAAGGACATGAGGTGATGATATAGTCAGTTATACTAATTAAGTAACACAGGAGTGAGATAAAGTAGGCAAAGATGACTTGTATTTGGAATTGCATAATATGATTTTACCCAGTCATAAAGTCATTTGGATCATGCAAAGCATAACAGAGGTAAAATTAAAAAACAGAACTAGACAAAGGAGCAGCACTTTGCAAAATGTCTGTTACAGGAGGAGCAAGATGGCTACTAATGAAAAGACTGTGATGCACCTCTTCATAAGTTTTAAAATCTAGTGACATCATAATACTGTAATCTACAAAATATAAAGTAAACCCACAATAACATTTAATTTTAAATGAAATTAATAATATTGTGCAAAATGACCTGTGTTCACAAGAGAAGAGGCATAGTTTCCTTGTTTGAAGAAGAGGCACCACTGTATTTGAGAAGTAATGCATTGTGAGAAATCCAAAGTGGTACACGGAGCAGAGATTTTCTGTAGTCAGCTAACCAAAGTCTGATAATAGCCTTACAATGGCTCAAGAGTTAGACTCCGTAGATGTACAAACCTCTAAGGCTAAATATTTAGTAATTGTTCCACCTAAGAAAGACAGTGTCAGCAAAAGATGTAAAATTAGTATCGGAGAAGAAAAAATAATACACATAGGAAATAAAGAAATATACTGTATACTGGATTAAGCAACCAACGACTTGCAGGTGTCAAACTTGTAAAAAATTGTTTGACGTTGGTAGCACACAGCAGAGATGTTTATTTGAACAAAAAGTAAGCACTTTCGCGGATGGACTCTGCTTCTTCAGACTAACAATGAATTAAACCAACATCACATTTAAAAAGTCTATCTAATCATACACCAGCCAATAAGGGCAAGGCCTTAATCATGCAATTAAGCATTAAAGTGCTAGTACAATATGTAATATACAAACATCAAACCCTACAGCACATATTCATATCCCAACCTATAAAAAGCAAAACTTTAGTCACTCAAGGGAACAATAAAGTGCTAGTGCAACATATAAGTATGAATATGAATGCTTAATTTCATGATTAAAGCCTTGCCCTTATTGGTTGGTGTATGATTAGATAGACTTTTTAAATGTGATGTTGGTTTAATTCATTGTTAGTCTGAAGAAGCGGAGTCCACCCGCGAAAGCGCTTACTTTTTGTTCAAATAAACATCTCTGCTGTGTGCTACCAACGTCTAACAATTTTTTACAAGAAAAAATAATACATCTGCCAAAGCAAAATTGGACAAAATTTTGTCACAGATGAGTTTAAAAAATGCCTTTTAACTGATAATATTTTACTTAGTTAACTAATAAATACATAACAGTGACAGACATTTCCAAAAGTATGAACTCCTCAGAAAACTGAATCTTTGACTGTGAAAATGAAATGCCTAAATTTGAGAAAAATGTTTTAAAGGAAACCTTCTCATCCCATTTAACTCACCCTTAGGTTTGTTTTCTTCCTAATTTATGGCATCTGTATTGTATGTTTATTGCTTATTTAATGCTTATTCTTTACAAAACATTCACTTCCTTGCTTTGGAATCAAAGCATGGGAAAGCTCGGCCACTTTTTTTTTAATTTTTAACTTCTCACAGAGAGATTTGTCTCTCCCTGCATGACATACCACAGACACAGAGAAGTCCATAGTTTACCCTGTCAGGTACTGCTCACAGTCTTAGGCAGGCAGTAAGACGTACTGATGTCATCAGCTTAGTAGCTGCTATGAAATGAGTTCTGAAGCTGTTTTCCACTGACTTTATTGCAGAGAGTCTATGTATCTCTATATAACAGTACTGAGCTACCTTGGGGACAATGTAATGGTAAATATGTTGATATATTACAAAAATATATTTTCTGACATTTCTTTAAATGTCACAGAAAGCTTTCATACAACATTTAACTCATCTTAATGTCAAATATATATCACTTAAAGATGTTCTGGAACTTTTTGTAGAATGCCTGCAGAAAATGGATAATAAAGAATGTGCCTCAGTTTAGAAGAAAAAGATCTAAGGGAAGATTTAATAGAAATGGAAGATATATTAATACTGATGAAATAATGCATTACAGAAAGTACGTAAGGCCCAAAATGTTAGAAGTCTGATAAAAACAAATGCACACAGTAATCAATACTATTAACAGAAATTGAAATGGTATAATAGAAATAAATAGGACATATTGTGTAGCAAAATTAATAACAGAAAAAGTCTTACACAAAAATGTAGGGCAGCAAGGGAAAGGAAGGGAAGAAATCAAATGCCATCATGTAAGTATAAAATAGAAAAAACTGTAAAACAATTAACACAAAAAATGTCAGTTAGAAGAGAATACAAGACGGAAAGGAAACAGATTACTTAGAAAAATAGATGTGATAAAAGCAACATGCAGTATTAGAACAGACCAGGATCTATCACGCACTATTGCAAATAATAAACTAAAGATATCAGCACAGGCAGAACAACTTAGAAGATATGCAGGTAAATATAAAGGAAAATTGCAAAATAAGCAATTCATTGATGATACAAACAAGTTTTATAGATAGTTGGGAAACAAAGCAAAAGGGAATGGAAATGCCACAAAAAGAGAAGAACTAGACACATTTTGGAGAAATATTTATGAAGACTCTGTGGAACATAACAAAGATGCTGAATGGATAGAAGAAGAAGTTTAGATATACAGAATATGAAATGGGATGAAGTAATGGCCAGAGAAATTGAAACAAAATTAATAAAAGCTCTTAAATGGAAAACTTCAAGCCCAGATGCAAATTATGGATAAAAGTTTTAACATTATTACACAAAGATTTCGCCCTAAGTACTACTTGTATGCACACCCCAAACAGACAGCAACCTGGTTAACAACGGGAAAAGTGACACTCCTACATAAGAGTGAACCTGTAAGCTATCATAAAAACTGTAGACCAATAACTTGCCTTGCAATGATGTATAAACTGTATACTGCAACTGATGCCAACAGAGTTTATAGCCATTTAGAAGAAAACTCAATCATGGCAATAGACAAAAAAGGGTAAGAAAAGAAAGTCATATGGAACAAAGGATCATTTGCTGTTAGTTAAAGTCATAATGGATAATTGTATAAAAGGAAAGAATCTAAGTATGACATTGATAAATTACAAATAAGCATTTGGCAGCATCCCACATTCATGGAGAAAGGTGTGCTTATAGATGTATAAAGTATACCCTGTATTGATCAGTTACATTACAGTGACCATGAAACAGTAGAAAAACACTTTGCAGCTAAAACATGATAAAGGATAAATTATTATCCCAGGGATAAGCATTCAGAGGGAAATATTCCAGGGTGATTCTTAGTCACCCCCAGTCTTTTGGCTTGCCCTTAACTCTTTAAGCTGTCTACTTTAGAGATTAGGTCATAGGTACAGTTAGGCTCCCAGACAACAACAAGGTGTAAAATTTCTCATATTCTTTTTGCGGATGATTTAAAACTGTATAGTTTAGCAGATAAGAAGTGGAAAGCACAACTGGAAGTGGTCAAAACTTTCTCAGATGAGATAAGAGTGTCATTTATTCTTGATAAATGTGCAGAAGCAACATTTAAAACAGGAAAGCTGCAGTACCAAGAAAATATCAGTTTGGTACAGGAATGTGATATAAAGGAACATGAGCAGGAGGGAGTGTATAAATATTTGGGAACTGATGAAGGATGGACAATAAAACATGAACAAACTTGAACAAAATTTGGTGAAGAAGATTTATTTTAGAAGACTAAAATGACTACTGAAAACAGCACTGGCACCTGGGAACAAAGTCCAAGCTATAAACCAATTTGCTCTTTCTATTCTAACTTGCAATTTTGGGATGATTGATTTGTCCCAAAAGGTATTGAATCAGATGGACAAGAAAACAAGATAAATGCTTCACTCTTATTAAATTATATATATAAATCTGTGTTTACCAAAATTATCTATCCCTCATTTTGAAGGAGGTAGAGTTCTCCTTAAAATTGATTACATGTATAGATCAGCAATCGTAGGACTTTTTACATATCTGCTGACCTCATCAGATCCAAACGTAGTGAAAGTTTTGAAATATGGAGAGAACAAATCTAAGATGACTTCCTTGCTTAGGTTAACAGAAGCATATCCATGTCAAGTGGGAATAGAAACCAAACCAGAAGTAGACAAAAGTCAGGCAGCAACTGAATGTGCCAAAAACAAAAGAAAGAATATAAGGAGAAGGATCAGATAAGAAAGAAAAGAATGTGAAAAAGCCATAAATATAGTGGCAAGTACTGGAACAGCATCATGTCAATCAGGATCTGATGCATGAATGTTTAATGAGAGGTGAATTTAAACCAAAAGATGAAAGTCCATTGAACATGTGGGAGAAACAAATGCAGGCTGTATAAACCAGAACTAGAGTCACACATTTTGTTGCAGGGTGTGATACACTGATGGCAGAGGGCCTGAATACTGAAAGGCATAATAACGTGGCAAGACTATTGCAGTGGGGAGTGTGCAAACGTTGCAATACTGAAGTAACTGACAAGCATTGGAAACATGAGTCACAATGTATTATAGTGAATGCTGAAGTTTGTATCACATGGGATCACCCATTACCAACAGTGCAAAAAAACAGATATGAGAAAACCAGATATACTAATGCATGAAAAGAAGACAAAGGTAGCATTGATTGAAACAGCTACACCCAGTGATCATGCTGTCTTACGTACAGAGAGATACAAAGTCATAAAATAGATTTGCAGGCAAAAATGAGGGCAATGTGGAAGAAGGATACCCAATCAGTTCTAATAATAGTAGTAAGAGCAATGAGTCTCATAAAAAAGAATTTACAGTCTTATTAAGATATGCTGCCAATGCATATACTTCCATATGAATTGCAGAAGGAGGGTGGGAGGATGGCAAAATGGTTAAGGTGTTTACCTTACAAAGACAAGGTGCAGAGTTTGATTCTCACATGGGGTAATTGTCTAGGCTTGAAATGACCCACAAGAGTAGTTAGCTAAGTACTAATCTATGAACCTATGAGTCAGTCCTTGGCACATTGTTGGTGCTGCAAAGAGCACTTTTGGCTAATACCAAAGACTGAAGCAATACTAATTTCACAACCTTTAATCATACTTTGACTTAGGAATGGGGTCCATTCCCATCATGGTTTTAGAAACCCAAAAGACTTGGAGAAATTAAATCCTATAAAGTGGCATAAGCAACCAAGAATCTTTATTTGGTAATAAAATAAAAAATAATTCTCTTTCATTTGATAATGACATGGTTTGTCCTGCTCAATCTCATGTTTTAGCAAGATGTCTCTCTTTGGGAAAATAAAAAGATGGCAACCCTAATAGCTGACCATATATTTTTTATAGTGATTCAATATGTAAGTGGTATTTTCTGTAACTGCAGTAGTTTTATATGAAGTAGTGTTGATATTACACACATAACTATAGATATGTCACACTCAAGGTTTATGGTTCTGTTGATTTGTTATTATGCTGCAATATAACAAATCAAGAGGATGCAATGCAGTAAAAGTGAGAAAGTACATTTTAGCAAAAATACCAAGTATATTAACACATTTCTCCAAAATTTAGAATAACAAAAAAAAAAAAAAAGGCTTTCTACTGCTGCAGTTGTTAAGAATCTGAACAAGTTTGTTGAAATGCTGATTAACAGCCAAGGGAGCCCGCAGGATTTTTTCCAGGGGGGTGCAAAACCCAGAGCCCCGCCCATGCAGCCCCACCCACGTAGCCCCACCCCTACCCCCACTGCCCCTCCCCCTACCCCACACAGCCCTGCCCCCACACAGTCCCTCACATACACACACACATAGCCATTCCAGCAGTGTCCCATTACTTGGTTATTTCTCACCATTTGCCACAGACACTGTTCAAATCTATCAGTATGCATACTGTCTTATGCTTTACTTCTACAATGATTACAGATATTTGGATTTAATTCACAACTTTTATTTCAAATTTTATAGCAGAAACACTGCAGTACGCATTTCACATTTACTAAACAAAGCAACAGTCTTGCAATGAAAACAGACTTTGCATTAAAACTTCTCTGCTTTTGATACTCACATTGATGGAAACAGCATTGAAACCCACATTCAAAGAGAATGCATCTGGGCAGTGGCAGGTTAAGTTTACCTTTGGGCCGTTTTCAAAGCATATCAAATGCACACATTTGTGGGCCCATGCAAAAGTATGGTGATTCATGTTCCTGATGGGGGATAGGAAATTCACCCCGGGGATCACTTCTGTGGCTATGCTTGACAGTGGCACTGGAAAATAATTTTCTTGGGTGGCGAAAGCCAGGGTACCTTTGGTTAGGCTTGTATAGGCCCAATAGCCTAGTACCTACCTATGAAACTATAATTGAATTATATCCCTTGTACAGCACCTGCACCACCTGCTAGAGTGTATTTTAAATTTACAGTTTTGAACATTTTCCAGTAAGCAGTGAAACAATTCAAAACATATGAACCAGTAATGACAAACTGCCTAGTTCAGAACATTTCAAACATAAAAGGCCACTCAAACTTCTATCATTATAATCCACCAATATTACTCCATATGCACAATCTCTGCAGTCTGCAGAAGTCATCTGAATTCCACATTACAAAGATCTGCAACTAATGAAGAGATTGTTGCTATAAAACATACATTTCAGTGTTTCATCTACAAATGTAGTGCCCATTGCCCTAGAAGAATAAATTGCCTATGTTACATTAAAAGAAATGGTATGCTGGTATATTGCAACAGGGAATATGTAACAAGCTGAAAACGAGGTTCATAGTTACTAGGCACTAAAGGGACATACTCAGGACAGGACTGCAGCACCCCATCCCCTTAAAATACACATTTACATGCTGTGGGAGTGGAAGCTACAGCCCTCTGTAGCAAGATGCAAGTATGCTACCTGCTGTGCTACTAACACTGCTTTAAAATTCTATACTACAATGATACCATTTGCTAAACAAAAGAGTTGCACATTTGTACAAACCTAGCATGATGAGCAGCAGTAAACTTATCTTCCCTTGAAGCTCTCAATTCCTTGAAAATAAATTCCACCTGCTAACTCTAAGTAGGTCATTTCAGACACACACACACAGACTAGAAATATAAAGCAGAAATCTGGACACTGAAAATCTGTACATTTGACAGGTGTGACGCACATAAATCTCCCTACCTACCTTGTAGTACCTCCTTAGAAAGTGGGTAGAGCAAATCTTTGCGGTTTCTATCATCGTGACAGGAATGTACTGCATTCCTAAATCAAAGTATGATTAAAAGTTCACAAAATCAGTACGGTGTCATCAATCTTTGATGTCTGCCAAAGTGCTCTTCAGAGTACCTGCAATGAATGTGCACTGCCCAGTAATGACTCATCAGTCCTCCTGCAATTGGTATGGAGTTACATTAATTGGTAACATGTCTAAATACGAATGTATATTCTTTTTTAATAAGACCCATTGCTCCTACTACTACTACTACTGGAACTGCCTGGGTATCTTTCTTCCACACTGCTCTCATTTCTGCCTGCAAATCCTGATATAGTAGGAGTTTGACTTTGTGTCTCTCTGTACATAACACACTGCAGTCAGTGGGTGTGTAGAGTTCAATGATCAATGCTACTTTTGTCTTCTTCTCTTGGACCACTAATATCTGGTTTTCTAGCATCTGTCTTTTGAGCTGTTGGTAATTGAGGATGATCCCATGTGATGTAGGCGTTAGCATTTTCTATGATGCTTAAATTGCAGCTTATGTTTACAGTGTTTTTAAGCCACTTCAGTACCATAATGTTTGCACAATGCTCAGTACAACAGTCTTGCCACATTATTATGCTTGTCAGTATACAGTGACCTTCTACCATATGTTGCAGCCATTAACAAGGTGTTCAACTTCAACCGTTTCCAGTTCTGTTTTACAAAACCTACATTTGTCTGTTTCTCCCACATGTGCAATGGACATTGTAAACCAATGTGTACATGATAGTCCACTATCTTGTGCCACCAAGATTTTCCTTTCATCTCTTGGTTTGAATTCACCTCGCCTTGACCATTCCTGCTTTTGTTCCTGATTAGCATGAGGTTTTTCTAGAAGTGTTCTATACTTGCAACTATAGTTATGCATTTTCCACATCTTTTCATCTTCTCAATTGGTCCATCACCGACCTTGTATTCTTTTGTTTCTTGGTACATTCAGTTGCTGCCCGATTTTTATCTACTTCTAGTTTGATTTCCATTTCTGCTTGATGCCGATATGCTTCTGCAAGCCTAAGCAATGAAAAGCAGAGAAGTCATGTATCTTAGATTTATTCTCATTTTTCAAAACGTTCACTACATTTGTGAGGTCAGCAGATGTGTGGAGTCCCATGACTGCAGATCTGTACATGTAATCAATTTCAAAGGAGGAATATCCCTTCTTCAGAATGTGGAAAACATATAATCTTGGTATGCTAATGCACTGATTTTTTATAAATCATTTGGTGAGTAAGAAGCATCCTTGTTTTCCTATATAATCTATGCAACACTGAGGTCAGTCAAACACACAAAATTAATTTAGGACAGGAAGAACAAATTGGTTTATAGCTTGGATTGTGTTCCCCTAGATGTAAATGCTGTTTTCAGGATTCATTTAAGTCATCTAAAGTATTCCTTAGTAATTTTGATTTTAATTTGTTCATGTTTTATTGTTGATTGTTTTATCAGTTCCCATTCCCAAATATTTGTACTCTTGATGAAGTTGTTTTATATCACATTCTTGTACCAAACTGATGTTTTCTTGGTGCTGCAGTTTTCCTGCTTTAAAGGTTTGCTTTGCACATTTATCAAGACTAAATGACACTCTCTTATATTGTCTGACTTGCATAGGTTCATAGGTTCATACTAGGCTATCTGCCCGAGGGCATTTACAAGCCTAGCCCATAGTTTTGTGGCTTACGCCACCCCTTTAGTATGGGGAACTATACCCATTATTTTGCTGTGCCTCTGTCGAGCAGTGACACTGAGGTAATCCCTGGGGTATATCTGCGATTTCCATCCATTGGTCAAGATTTCTCTTGAACAAGGCCAGCGAGGTGCTCTGCCTCACATATACCGGGATTTTATTCCACAGCATAGGGAGTCTTTGGGTGATGAATCTATCCCTCCAGCACGTCCTATTAATAGCCGTGTCGAGGTTTAAGTCTCCGCCTTGTGGCTCTGACGGATCTAGATTTTTGAGGTGAAGCATATTCATCAAATCTGGGTTTGACATGGCCTTGTATGTTAGGCAAAGGTCACCTCTGAGCAAAGCGACTGAATAGAGCTGGAGTTCTTTCAGTCGGGCAGCATAGGACAGATGTTTGAGACCCTTTATCCTTTTGGTGAGGAACTTTTGTGGCCTCTCCAGCTGCTGCAAGTGTCGGGTCAGATACATTCAATGGGGCATTGTACTCAATCATTGGTCTGATGAGTGATGAGTATAAGGAGACTATGACCTCCCTTGATCTAGATGAGAATCCTTCATGATAAGGTGGGCAATGTAGAAGGTCTTCCTAACTACTTTAGCTACATGGGTGTCGAATGACAGACTACTATCAACCTGGGTCCCCAGGTCCCTGATAACTTCTTCTGTGCTCAGTGGATTGCCACCTATTTGGTAGCTAGGGTAACCTTGTTTTTCCAAGGGTATGACTATGCATTTTTGGCATTTAACTTTAGGCCATGGCTCTGGCACCAGTTATCCGTTTCTGTGAGACCCTTCTGAAGGATATCTGTGTCAGATGTGTTTTCTACTATGGCGCCCAGTTTGCAGTCATCTGCAAACTTTGTCAGCCATAAACCTCCTGTGTTTGCTTGTACTTGGAAAAGTAGATGCCAAACAAGAGTGGGCCCAGGACTGAGCCCTGTGGTACACCACTTGTGACAGGCTTTGAGTCTGACATGGCGCCAGCAACTCTGACCCTGTGGGTTCTGTCACTCAGCCAGTTTGCAACCCATCTTGTGATGTATGGGTTAACATTTAAGCTGATGAGTTTTTCAATGATACCCGAGTGGGTATTGTATCAAGGCCTTCGCCAGATCGAGGTAGGCTGTATGGACTGCCTTTCCTCATCAATGGCTTTGGTGACTGTTTCAAAAGTTAACCAAGTTTAGAAGGCATGATCTGCCTTTGACAAAGCCAAACTGGGATGGATCCAAAGTCTGCAAATTCCCTATGTCTTTATTTATGAGGTCCATTATGATCCTCTCCATGGCTTTGCAGATAAGGCTTATCAAGCTAATGGGCCGGTAATTTCCAAGGTCGGTGGAGGCACTGCCTTTGTGAAGTGGGACCACAGTTGCAGTGTGCCACTCCCTGGGTACGTATCCAGAGGTAAGACTATGATTAAACAGCTGTCCTAGCTGTGGGTTTAATTCCTGAGTTCGTGGAGCACACCGGGGACACCATCAGGTCCCATGGATGCTGTGTTTTTGCTTTGGAGAGCAATTCTCATGCTGGAGATGTTTGGGGGGCTGCAATCACTTGGTATAGATATCTCTCCTTTTGGGGGGGGGGGGGAGAAGTTTGCACTGAACCTGTCAGCCAGTATGTTGGCAATGTCTGTAGGATCAGTAATCTTCACATCATTTTGAACTAGTTCTGAGCATATCTGGGAGTTTGTGCTTTCAGTTCCTCCTCTGAGCTCTACAGTTTTAAATCATTGACAAAGAGAAGATGAGAGGTCTTTACACGCTGTTGCTTTCTAGGATCCAAATTATAGGGCAAAACAGAGTAGTGGCAGTAACAGAGTCACTCTGGAGTATTCCCCATTGAAGTTTTTCCCTGAAATAATAATTTGTCCTTCATCATGGCTTAATTGCAAAGTGCTCTACCACTGTTTCATGGTCACTGTCATGTAATCGATCAGTGTAAAGTGTATGTTATACATTTTAAAGTGCTCTTTTATACATGAATGTGTGATACTACCAAATGTTTTTGTAGTCAATCCATGTTGTACTTATTCTTGCCTGTTTTACAATTCTCCACTAGGACTTTAACAATAAATGATTTTTTATTCCATATGACTTTAACCGTCCTTTTGTTCCATTGCCATAACTGAGCTTTCTTCTAAATGACTATAAACTCGGTCAGCATAAATTCCAGTGTACAGTTTAAACAGTGTCAGGAGGCAGGTTATTGGCCTATAATTTTCAGGGACGTTTGCAGGTTCAGGCTTAGGTAGGAGCATTTTTTCTTATTAGTTAGGTTGGTGTCTGTTCCGGGTGTGCATATAAACGGTTTACTCATGGCTTTATCTGCTAGTGATCTTGATTCTTGCCTTACTGAGATTGTCATTCCTAATGTGGTCTATTTCAATGAGACTGTTGATATGTTGTTCAACCTTTACCAAGTTGAACAGATTGCAACATCTGGGCAATGGGCTCAGAACTGTTGAGTAATTTGCAATAATGGAATAAGAAATAAGAAATATGCATGAAGAGAAAGCATTGAGTAAAATACTGCAAGTGCATTTTGTCTGGTTTCACTGACAGCGATCTTTTGAAGATCATCCAGGCAGTCAAATATTTTATCAAACTTCTGACTAAACACATGAATGGATTTATATTTCTCGGTCCATCATGTCTCCACAGAAGAGGTATATTTGGTACCAATGCTCATCATTTTGGACTGTCACAGAAACAAAAATTAATCTTGATAACGTCAACAGCACTCTATATTTCAGGACCATCATTCAGATCACACTGACTATCCACTGTGCTGTGCTTCTCAGACTAAACCTTGTAAAGGCTGCTTTTGGATACTTTTCACGAATCTTTGCTTGAACACTGGATGCTTGCCATTATGAAACAGCCATCATAGCCTTGTCCGAGTAACTTGTCCAAGTCTAGGTCGTACTTTGTATCAAATGTCATTGTCAATGAATGCGTAGTCTGTGCATCTTTCACAAAAATGTGAACAAAATCAATAGTTATTCTAATCATGTTTCAAAACTTTCAGTATGTTGTGTCTTGTGAGGTCAGATGTGTGCATCCCAGGATTGCAGATCTGTACATGTAATCAGTTTCAAGGAGGCCCGTCCCTCCTTCAGAAGGGGGGATATATAATGTTGGTATGCACTAATTTTTTTTATAAATCATTTGGAGAGCATGAAGCATCCTTTTTGTTTTCCTGTTTAATCTATCCAACACATTTTGGGGCCAATCATCTCACAACTGTAATTTGGGAGAGGAAGAACAAACCGAGTTTCAGCGTGAATTTTGCTCTTAAAAGTCAATGCTGTTTTCAGGATTAATTTAAGTTTTCGAAAATACTCCTTACCAGGTTTTACTTGCATTTGTTCATGCTTTATTGATTCTTAATCTGTTGTCAAATAGTTATATACTCCCTCTTGCTCAAGTTTTTTCATATCACATTCTTGTCCCAAATTGTTTTCTTGATGCTGCAATTGTCCTGCTTTGAAGGTTGCTTTTCACATGTATCAAGACCAAATGGTCATTTCATTCTGTTATCATCTGAAAACGTTTTGACAACTTGTTGTTGTGCTTTCAGGTCTTCCTAGGATTAGCTCTTCAGTTTTGCATCAATCGACAAAGAGAAGATGAGAGGTCTTTACACGCTGTTGCTTTCTACGATCCAAATTATAGGGCAAGAAAGAATAGCAGTGGTGTCACTGACAGTCACCCCAGAATTCCCCCCATTTAATTTTTATCCCTGGAATAATAATTTGTCTATCATAGCTTAATTGCAAAGAGGTCTGCCACTGTTTCATCATCATCATCATTGTAATGTAGTCGATCAGTGTAAAGTGTATGTTACATTTTTAAGCACTCTTGTCCTTGAATGTGTGGGATACTATCAGATTCTTTTTTTGAAGTCAATCCATGCCCTACTTAGATTCTCGCCTCTTTTACAGTTAACTAGTATGACTTTAACAAATGATCCTTTGTTCCATATGACCTTCTGTATTGCCCATTTGTTCTACTGCCATGATTGAGTTTTCTTCTAAATGACTATAAACTCTGTCAGCATCAGTTCCAGTGCAGAGTTTTTACATCGTCAGAAACGAGGCAAGTTACTGGTTTAGGGTAGCATACAAGTTCACTGTTAAGTAGGAGCATTGTTTTTCCTCCTCTTAGTTCGGTTGGTGCCTGTTTGGGTGCGATATACATAGTTATTACTTGTGGATAAATCTTCGCAACGATGTTAATACTTTTAGGAAGATGTTATGTACTACATCTGAGCCTGGGGTTTTCCAATTATAGGATTTGACTTTGTCTTAATCTCTGGCTGTTAAGTCATCCCATTTTATAAATTGTCCCTTTAAACTTGTTATTATTTTACTTCTATCCATTTAGCATCTTTGTTATGTTGCGCATGATCTTCGTAAGTACTTCTCCAAAATGTATCTTTTGTCAGTTCCTTTTAGCTCATTTCCAAATTCTCAAAAATTGTTGGGTCATCAATAAATTGCTTATTTTGTACTTTTCCCTTATATTTATTTGTGTATCTACTAATTTATTCTTCCTGTGCTGAGATTTTTACTTTATTTGCGATAGTACATGATACATCCTAAGCTGTTCTAATACTGCGCACTACCTTTATCACATCTATCTTTGTAAGTATTTTTGTAAATCTGTTCCCTCTTCTGTGACACAGTGACAACACCTGTCTCAATTGCTTTATAGATATTTGTTTCCATGATGGCATTAACTTTCTCACCTTCTTTTCTCTCACTACCCTTTGTTCTTATGGCTCAAAAGCGTTATCAGTTATCAAATTATCTTCATAGTAATATAGCCTGTTTACGTGTTTTATATCGCATGAATCTCTATGGACAGTCATAATTACTTGTTTCACTTGTTTTATCAAACAAACTTTCTGGGTTTTACTGACCTTCTGAAGTCTGTTTTCATAATTTATCTTAATAATGTCTCTCTCTGCCAAATCAAGCAACTCTTAGCTCATTTTCTTCTAAACTGAGGACACATTTTTTGTTTTCCATTTGCAGTGAGCATTCTATACAAAGTTCTATAGCATCTTCCTGTGGCACACTGTTTCATCCCATGTCATCCATTGCTCTGACATAAGGGAACTCATTGGCCTATCAGTATCACTCCTCAACATTGACTGCACACTTTGCACAGTTACAGTTTCCTGTTCCTTCTGTTGCTGCCCAGCTTCAAGTGAACACTTATACGGGTTTCCTGTGAAAATTACTAATATATTCATATGGCATTGGAGTACTCCATAACCTCAGTTTCTACTAGTATAACTTTTCCGCTACTGTCTCCTTTTCTACTTTTTCTATTTGTCTTTGTATTTTCTCTGTTGTCAAGTTTTCGATCTCCAGATTCCTTTGTCTGTATGTGTCTTCAAATATCATTGCTGCTGTTCTTTTTGTATTGATTAGTTTTGCTTTCTCCTTTGCATAGAAATCACACCATATTAAATCTCTTTTCTTTCCCATGTCCACATTTGTTGTTCAGATGTCTCCTGATCTTCCTGTTTCTCCTTACTTTGGGAACTCATTACATTATGCTGTGAGGTAACCTGTGTTGTGTGTTACACGGTACCTACACCAAATCCTTCACTTTCCAGGCACTCCATAACTTATACTTCTGTTTTGCTTTTTTAATTCTACTTTATTAATCTTATTTTCTACATTCCCTCTGTGACTTGTGAAATGTTGCATATCTGGATGCCTTCGCCTGTATTTCTCGTTGAGTATCTTTGGGGCTGCCTTCTTTATACTGATTAATTTGGCTTTCCCCTTTGCATGAATATTGCACCATATCAGATCTTTTTCCCCATGTCTATATTTCTTTTTTACACTTTACAAAAGTTCTAGGTTTTGTTATTTATATATTCATACCTCCTCGGATGCTCCTTTTTTCAAACGGATCAAAGTTTCTTGGTCTATACATACAGTTTTTCATGCATCTGTTGTAATTAAGGCACATTTTTATTTGAAGCTTCTGACAGTTTCATTCCTGTAATGTCTCTCAATCTTTTTATATACCTTGTGTCTGGAAATTCTGGGCTGTTTACATAATAGTAACAATACATCATTTCTTTCTTATCCTCAATATTTCACTGTATCGTCTTTATGGCTCTTCTTTGGCCTATCTGTTTTTGTGATTTTTGTGGTCTGCTACTTCTACAACAGGGAGGCCATCCTCCTTGCTTTGTGCATTTGTTCCACATTCTGGATATAATTTTACCACCTAAAGGCATATTTTAAATGTCAACATCCATCAAGTGCATAAATCCAAAAACTATGTGGACCACCTCCAAGCCTTGCCACTCTTCTTGGTCTCAAAGGCTACTGAGGACAGATTTGTGCTACACGTGCATAACCTCATAGTCCTGTCAAAACTCCTGCACATTCATAATTGCAATGAGGGTATAAACAGTCGCTCAACAGGTGTCAATCTGTACTGCAACATAAATGTGGGAAGGACAGATGTTTATCAACTAGACTCCCACTTCTTTGGAATGATCTTCCTTTCCACATAAAGCAAAGTAGACCTCTTACTGTACTTAACCATAATCTGGATGGATAAGCCTAATTTCATTCCAGATTTTAGTAGCCTTGTCCCTCTTACACAGAAACATCATGTTAATATTCAGCTTGCCTCAGGGTTAATAAAATGTGAGCTATACAAGGGGAATGCTGTTATAGATTTTGAATGATCCTTACGGCTCAACAGACTAGCAAGCACCTATGTGAACTTGTTATTGTGCTATACTTTTAATTTTCGAACATATTTTTGTATATGCCTTTGACCTTTGTGACAACAAAAGGGCCCAGGTAAACTTCTTGGTGAACCATCATAAACTTTTAATAATTACAAATCCTTTTATTGCAGTGTGTAATACTTCAGAAGTCCAGGAGTCACCCTCTTGGCCATACTAAACTCCTTCCTCTTATCACTCCACTTAACCTTTGCTGCTTAAGTGGATATCATGGTTTCATCTGCTTCTACCTGTATTGTGTGGATCCGGCTCTAAGATAGTGCATCAGAACAAGGATTTGTCAATTTTCACTAAAAATCTCCCTGCGCTAACAGCCTTATAAAGATTTCAGTAACTCTTTTTTATTTACTGTCTTTATGCTGCTGCTGCTCTGTACATGCGCGATTCCATGTTTAATTTTCAGAATTTTCATTAACCAGGGGTACTGCAGACAGTATCCTTTGCTTGTGCTGCTTGAAATCACCTTATTGTTTGATGAGTAATTTGCAATAATGAAGAGAGAAATAAGAAACGTGCATGAAGAGTGCAGTGGATAAAGGCTGCTTATGTATACTTTTCACGAATCTTTGCCTGAACACCATTCTAGATGCTTGCCATTATGGAGCAGCCATCATAGCCTTGTCCGAGTAATTTTTCCAAGTCTAGACCGTACTTTATGCATTCACTGACAATGATATTTGATACAGACTGTGCATCTCTCGCAACAATGGGAACAAAACCCAGAAACTCTTCTCTAATACAATCACCATCAACAAACCGAATGCCCAATGACAACTGCTCAATGCCCGAGATATCTGCAGTTTCATCTGCCAATACACTAAATCGAATTGTCCTACGCGCTGCACAAACAATCTCATTTCGAAGTACGTGTTCGCATTCTGCCAACAACTCATTTTGCACCCTATGGGATGTGTACCGAGCATTTCCTGCAGCTGTTTCACTGTGCTGCTTTAATATCGTGTCCCCAGCTTCAATACGAAAATCTAATAAGTCACAGAAATTTCCACCAGAGCCTTCTTTTCCACGAAGAGGAATGTCATGGGTTGCACAGTAAATAATGGTAGATAAAACTGGTTCCAATTTCTTTCGGTTCTCTGCAATTTGTTTTGCTACTGCTGCATCTAGCTGTGGAATAACAGCTGTTTCTGGCTTCTGTCGCACAAGAAAAATTGGCAGCATCTTCAGTAGAACCTTTGTGCCATGATGACTGCATGTGATTTCTTGCAGACTCATTGAAGGCATTATATTTTGTGCACACACTAGTGATGAAGCTGCCTTGCAACCCACGGTGAACTGACTGAGGAAATAATACACAAGTTAAGCAGAGTGGGCCTTTCAAGAGAGGAGAATACGCAAGCCACAGTGAATACTGAGACAGCCAACTATATCGGAATGCTCGCTTTTTGTCTGATGCATCAGCTTTGAAGTTGTAATTCTCTGGAGGGATGTATGGTTGTGTCAGTAACCTGAATTTCATGAAGTCATCAATTCTGTCTGATCGAATGTAACAACCAATATCAGTTTCTGCACATACACTTTGTGGGGTCTCTCTCTGCTCCCCAAACACTGCAGAGACAGCATCTTTCTCTATACGTTCATCAACAGACCCAGCTAGTTCTGTTACTTCATGTTGCTCGTACCTTGCTTTCTTACTAATCTGTTTGAAAAATGTTCTAATGTCCTCACTGTGTGCCATCACATACCCTACTTATTCAATAATAGACAACTTAAAGCATCCGATGATGGGCTAGTGCTACCTTTGTAGTACGTATATTGCAGCTCTATCAATGATGTTACTGAACAAAAGAAAAAAAAAAACTGTCAGATATGGGATTAAAAAATGTTTGATGTGTTTCAACATCACCAATGATTAACAAGTTTCTCATGCTAACCTGGACAACAACAAAAATAAATGCATAAAACTAGTTGATGTTTGCTTTTGTACATATTTATGCAAGGAAAACTTAATACTGCAGTAAGTACTATCTGGACAGAAATACATACTTTATGCACAGTCTTCGCAGTTTTCCCAAATAAAGCAAATAAATAGTCCCTGTAGACTATGATGTTTGTAGATGACATTGTGATCTGCAGTGAGATTAGGGAACAGGTGTTTGAGGAGACCCTGGACAGATGGAGATATGCTCTACAGCAGGGGTGTAGCCAGGATTTTCAAATTTGTACTCAACTCCCAGACTGCTGCTTCCCCCTTAACAAGCCACATCCACATTAACACTGCTGACCAAACCATGCACCCCTTTATATTGCTGATCTCGGAACAGAAGTATATGCCACGGTAGTAATTACACGATGCATGAACATTTTCATTCCAAAAGTATATCTTCCGTAAGTCAAAAAACAAAATACCTTTCCATTTACACTACGACAGATCAGTTTGACCCCCCCCACCCAAGATTACTCTTCTTGCCCTTGCAGTCCATAACCCTTGTAGTGGCTCATTACACCTCCAGTAATGCTGCTGATTAAATGACTGTCAGGGTCTAGGCATCACATGCTCCACAGTGTTGTGGTCTGTAGGTACAACATATTGTGCTCTCCCTACGTAACACCCAAGCTATGAGCCACAACTACCTCCCTTTCACCAGCATGGGTCACCTGGCAATGCATGATCACTCCTATGGACTACAGTCACACTAAGCCTTTTGGAATGGTAAACCTTACATTTCCAACAGCAAATACATTTTAGCTGGGCTAAGTCATACTTCCTATGACAATTAATGAAGATGTGTACCCATGGGAGTCAATCAAGCAAAAAGAAAAGCATTTGAAATTTACATCCTTACTACCTTGCTTACATTCTGTGAATCTGAAGAAGACACCCTTGACCATAAATCTTCTGGCTATCACTAGCAAGCAAGTCTTCAATGCACTCTCCAAGTCAAAGAATACTACCTCAATAGACCTTGAGAATATCTTGGGATACCTCTTGGATAGCATGAAAGATGAGGTATCAGGCACTCTAAAATCAATGTTCAACATTAGCCAACTAATTTGCTTCATGATTAGTGAATGGCGGACTGCAGTACTTAATCCTTAGCACAAGGTTTGGCCTTCTACTGACATGGATAACCATAGACCATAAGTTTGACTGTTCTTGTACGTAAACGCATGGAAAGAATCATAGATATTTTAAATAAAGACACAGGGAACCAATTTTCTTATTTACTTCTACAACTATTACAGATATTGAAATAAAATAGCACAAGCACTGATAGCCATTTGCTAAATATAGTCTCACAATGAAAACAGACTCAGCATGAGCAGTAAACTTCTCTGCCCTTGAAACTCACACTCATTGACATGGCATGAAAACCCACATTAAAAGAAAATGCATCTGACAGTGGAGGATTAAGTTAACCTTTGAGCTGTTTTCAAACCATAAGCTCCTTGCACACATTTATAGGACCATGCACACATGTATGTATTATTTAATTCACCCTCATGATAAATTATATTCCTTATATAATACATCACAATTTGTTAGAATGGTATTTTAATTCTGTAGTCATGAACATTTTTCTAGAAAGCAATGAACATTTTTCTAGAAAGCAATGAAACAAAATGTATGAGATAATGATAAAGCTACCCATTTCAAAAAATGTTGACCATAAAATGCCACTCATACTTCCATCATTAATACAGCAATACTACTTAAAAAGCACAATCTTTTCAGAAGTAAAAGTCATCCAGATATTTCTACCTTAAAGAGCTCTGTAACTAAGAAAACTTTACATTTCAATGTTTCATATACAAATTCAGTGCTTGCTGCCTTTGAAGAATAAACTGTCTATGTTACATTAAAAATGGTAAGCTGATAATATTGCAGTAGGGAACGACTGACAATCCAACAAGTTACTAGGAATCTTATACAAAGGAGGACACACAGGAGTGTAGAACCCCCTATACTTTCTTAAAATGCACCAAATAATCCACAGTCAAAATGGCACTGCAATATCAGCACTTCATCTACATGGTGTGGGAGTAAAAGCCTCAGCCTTCTGCACCAAAGGCAATTATGCTGCTATGCTAACCCTGCTTTCAAATTCTACAATGCAAACAGTGACTGCCATTTGATAAACAAAACAGTTAACCACTCGCTATATACCAGTGCTACAGAAAAGATTAAAACTGAACTAGCATAAAAAGTTTTAATTTTCGTAAAACACGTCATCAGAATGATAAAAACACAGTTCCGCACTCTATTTAAACCTAAAATGTGTGTGTATATGTGTGTGTGTATGTGTGTGTGTGTGTGTGTGTGTGTGTGTGTGTGTGTGTGTGTGGAGGACTCATGAAGATGTGTGCAGTCATGATGCTCTACTAGGTAGAATCCCACATTGCCAAATAGCACCGGTGGTGATAATTTTTCTGAATCCTTCGGTTTGTATCTAAAAAAAACTATTATACACAAGAGCAGTTGGCACAAATCTCTGAGGAGGCACCTTCCTGGCCTTGATGCATAAGGGCATGGCTGGTAGCTGACAAGGGGGGCACAGAAAGGGCACATGTAAATCCCCTCTAAATGAACTACAGATGCATCACCCTATCTCACAAGAGAGTCCACTGTCAAACTGATATTCATGTGTATATGTATATATGTGCAAATACATTGTGTACATACATATATATCGATATACACATATATGCACAGACACACACTATACATATATATATATATATATATATATATATATATATATATACACACACACACACACACACACACACATACATGCATATACATACATAGGAAAACAAACATCAGCGGTTTTGGAGGACAAGTAGTTGATGAAGAATGAGTGGGTGGCTTGACTACAAGCACAGAAAAACAAAATCTGCATTGTGCATTCATCAAAGTGATAATTGCTTCTGCTTATGTGAATAACAATTACAGCAGCTGAGACTTTTACCAGACAGTGATAATGACTCACTGCTATATTGCAACTGCGCTTAATGCTAATGTGATAATGACCTTTGTTTCAGTACTCCAAATTTATGCAGGCTCAGACAAAGGTGATAATTGCTGCACATAACCTGTTGACTAGGAATTCATTACATTAACTTGGGCAGCTGTTGTGTAACACAGACTCATTATCAGTAAAGAGAACACATGAGTAATTCAGTAAAATAGTAAAATAGCATAACACTTACATATTACTGAGCCCTTCCTCCACCAAAATTCCACATATGACTGACAAAGCAAGGAAAAGTCAACAAGCTCATAGGTAAGTACTAGGCTATTTGCCCAAGGGCATTTATAAACCTAGCCTGAATGTGTCGGCTTTCGCCACACCCTTAGATTAGTTCCCTGTGCCTCTGTCCAGCAGAGCCATTAGTTCCCTGCGCCACTGTCCAGCAGAGCCACTGCAGTGATCCCTGGGGTAAACTTCACCCGTCAAGGTTTCTCTTGAAGAGTGTTAGTGAGGGTGATAACAGCCTTTACGCTTGATTATTCATGGTTTCAGACCTCTCAACTGTCCATTTTGTCGCAGAATGCCCAGATGTTTACCTCATATTTTGGTCTGTCCCTCATAAAATTGATAGTTGCCTGGCAAACAACTTAGATTATTTGAGAATTGAAATCACTAAATAATTTTTCAGACTTCTTAGTACTATATGAAAGCAGCAACAACAAAGAAGATCCAGCAAAAATACGATTTATTAAAACTGACGCCTCGCCACAGCCTTCAAGAAGTACAAATAACACAAGAAACTGTACCCACATATATACTAAAATAATTAATCAATGAATGCCATTAAACAATTAATTAATCAATGAATGCCATTAAACAATTAATCAATGAATGCCATTAAACAATTAATCAATGAATGCCATTCTTAGTACTATATGTTTTACATCCACAACTCCTCTATGAAAAAAAAAAATTCATGTTTGAGTGTCAGCCTCGCATTACTCAAAAAGCAAGATTTTCATACTACATAGTTCTCTTAGGTCAGATTCACAAAGACATTCAATAATATAGTGCAAGAGGAATTTCATACACATCTGTCTTTAAACTACCCTTTAGAATCAAAAATTGTAATATTGTCATTACAAAAATATTTAAAATTCAAGTTGCAAGTAAATAATTCTAAATCATTCACAATAAGTGCAATATTCACCCTTTCGCAGGTACAAAAGTAAACCTCCCTTTTAAACAGGGTAACAATTATCAGTTATAGAAATGCCTATAATTAAAAGTGTTAATGTTACCCTTGTTAAAAGTGGAAATAGGATTTGAGTTTGTTTTTCAAAGTTTATGATAAAAAGGGGTATTAATGTCAAATAATATCCACCCCTGTCATGGTCACATCTCTTTGTAGCTCTTTGTGAATTAAGCATGTCTTCTCATGAGAGGTTTAGAAATCTCACCACTGAACCCTGAAGTTTAAATTGAAATGTTTCAATCTAAAGTGTTTTGAAACTTAGACCAGTTAAATTATAAAGCTCTGTTACTTACTGGCATTTATTACAATTTTTTAGCAATCTATTTATTGTGTGATATTATAGTGTTACAGGATTTTATTCATGAGATATTTGTCATGTGACTGTCAGATATTTTTTATCACTTTTTAACTAATAAATATTCAGTTTACAGCAAGTTTCTGAGTTCTGATGAAGTCCTGAATTTGCTATTTATTAAAAACTCTAGATTCTTTTTAATAAAAGTATGTCTTCTGTTGAGTACATAACTGGCATTCTCTACATTGGCAATTGTTTTATTTTTGAGTCAGAACTGGCGGACTTTTAGATTGTTGAGGTTTACTATGCAGTACCTACTTAAAAAAATTCTGATTCTGAGAACTGATGGACTTTTAGATTGTTGAGGTTTACTATGCAGTACCTACTTAAAAATTCAGGCAGTTGTAGCATGCGTTAATTATATCCCAGAACATACATATTAAGTACACTCAAAGCATCACTGTGAATGGCACATCTTTCTTTTGTCACACAGTAATGGCCAGTGTCTGTTAGTTTTCTTACACTACCAGTACTCCCTTTTCAGCTAATTAGCAATGATACTGAAAACCATTTACTGATATTTGAATATGTTACACCACTCCTGTACCTCAGATAACAATAGGGGCAAGTCTTCAAATTATTTAATAAATGTGGACAATCATAGGTCACCTCAGGCAAATGCATCCCTGTGAGAATGTCTGCAGTGATGTGCATTATAATGCACTTCCACATTATATTATCAATAGATCATGAATAATGTGAATGGTTCCAGTCATCCTCAAAATAGTATACATACCTGCAAGCCATAAATGCCAACATTTCTGACTCCAAATTCAGCAGACATATCATAGTACTACCGCTCAGTTCAAGATCTTTAAAACTTGTACTAATAACAAGTATCTAAAGATATATAGTATATACATATATATATATATATATATATATATATATATACACACATATACACACATACACACACACACGCACACACACACACCTCTTAGGGGCCTGTTCAAACACCTGAAGAAAACCTCTGTCAAAGTGAATGATTTCCCTTTGCTGTAGATACAACAGACTATCTTCATTCATCAAGTAACATCCTTGTTTGAAAGCCAGTTTGCAAATAAATCATGTTCTGTGAATATCAGGTATTCCCTTTAACCATTTCATCTTAATGCTTTGTGGCTCACAAAGCTCAGTATTTTGTCTGTCTTTATTTCTCTCATTATAAACATGCTGTCCTAGGACCACCAAGATATGGGCATCAGACTCTGTGCAGATGACATAGTTATCCTGATATACCCACGTATCATATTGCCATAAGTAAGGACCTCAGCCAAGTCATATACTTGACAAATTAGTGGTTATTATTTGAAAAGTTATACATTAGTTCTAAAACGATTAAATATTTCTTTCTCAGTACTCCAGATACGTAACATACCATCCTGTGTTAAAGCACGTTTAAAGTTGCAACATATGTAAATGCATAGAAAAGTCACCTGTTAAGATCCTTCTCCTTTGGGAATCTAATACTATGCAAACACACAGTGTTAGGAATATACTACATCCACATGTAGAAGATCCTCTTCAGCTGAAACACAGTTTCAGAATGAAGTTAACCTGCAGGTATTACAAAATAAAAGGCTTAATTGTATTGTCCTTCATGATTTGAGAAAGAGCTAGCTGACTTAAGTGGTGAAAATGAGAGTGACACCACTAATCAAAGCAAGACTCCTCACCTCCAGGTACTGTAAAGAAACATTATCTCCTTGGAGACAGCAAGCTGAACTGAGTTCATCTCCAAGATAAAAATAAATAAATCAATCAACCAATCACTACAAAGTGACTTTACCAGAGAGTAAATTGCAGTAGCTCAATGTTAGAAGGATTTTTTTTTAACAAATGCACTTTTCAGAATGAATTAAAAATGTTAACCACTTTTTCTTAAGCAGGTTATCTGTTGAAATGATCTACAAAATACGATGCCAGTTCAAGTAGTACTGCATTCAAAAATTTCATTTCCCTTAGAAGTTATTTCATCCATTACAAACAAAATTAGATACAATTCTTTTGCTTTAGATGAAGTTTTGAATCCCAGCAGTCATTCTGAATGCTCCATTTGTTTACTGAGCAGGCAAACTCATCCTTTCAGATTAACAGGTCAGTGTGTGGCTCTGTCAGAGCCCATCAGTTACAATTAATACCACAAAGAAACTTAATATTACACAAGCAAGCATGTAATCAAATAAAACAAAAAAAAAAACTGGGAGACTGGAAAAACAACAGTATTTTACTAGCTGAGGAGGATTTGGATCCGACCGTTGTCCTTGATTTTTTTCTCGCTCTTTGCTCGGGCCCAGACAGTGTGTGTGAGGATTTAAGACTGTAATGCCACTGCCAGAATTTGTAGCAACCAACAAAGGAGTTTGTTCACAAGTTCAACATAAGAAAAAAACGCGTGTGTGTGTTAGTGTGTGTGTGTATATATATATATATATATATATATATATATATATATATATATATATATATATATATATAATAATATATATATATATATACACGTGTGCCACCACGCCACTTTTGCGTTTTGGCGCCAAGTGTTCAGTCAGTCTCGTCACCTAACCTTCAAAAGTATAAAAAAACAACCTACCTTCTCTCTTCTTCTAATAATACACCAACACCATACGCACCACTCACCACACGAAACACGATGGTTTTGGTTTGCAATTGCTCCGTCCTGAGCATGAAATCATCAAATTTTGACTTTTCCACCGATGTCCACCGCAGTTTTCTTCCCTCAAGTTACAACGAACTACGCGAACGCAAATAACGCGATTACTTGGGAGTTTGAGGCTTGTAGAGTTAACTTGTCAATCATGATGTCAGACTCGCGTCAGTCATGTGACTGCCTGCCACGCCATCTCCAGTAACAGTTCTCTACTTCTGAAAAACTGAAAAATAACAATGCAGGCTACGGGGAAAATGGGGGGGGGGGGAGTAAGTGTAAAAAAAAAAAAGTGTGTAGCGTATATAGCGCTAAGAAAATCCAGGGGGGTGCAAGTGCACCCCCTTGCACCTGCCTGTGGGCGCCCTTGTTAACAGCTCTTGGATTGTAATGCTAGCTGTGACACCTCTGAGGAGTGTGAGGAAGGCTCTGCACTGTATAGCAAAGCACTACAAAATAGTTGTTGTTGTTTGTCTTTCGGCTTTTTCCCGGTAAGGGGTCGCCACAGTGGAACTCCGGTCCACTAATAATAGGCAGTAGATTTTTACGAAATGCTGAGGTGCCAGCTCGATGCTCAACCTTCAATGAAGGCACGCCCATTTACGCACGCATGTGTTTCGAACGCTACCCAACCACAGGGAGGACATGCAGACTCCACACAGAAGGCACTCCCAAGCCAAGCTGAGAATTGAACGGGAGAACCTCTTGCTGTGAGGTAACAACGCTACAGCCGTACAAAATAGTAATCCTTATAAAAGCCTGACAATTAGCTACCTTGTTTGACTGGAGTTGTAAAATTGATCTGCATAATAGGCTGTGAGTGAAATGTATAGGCTGGTCATTCAAGAATAAAATGCTACAGAAGGTGTGTACAATGCCTGTGGCTTACACTGCTGCCAGTGTATCTCAGTGGGATAGAAAATGTCTCCATTTCCTTATATCTGGCATGGTGAATATAAAGAGACTTGAAATGGATTCTGGGAAGGAAACAAGAAAATACTAAAACAAGATCACATTAATATGTCAGGCCTGTGTCAGCCATTTTGTGGAAAAAACATATTAAACTTGTATAATAAGCACCTAAAGTTATTTTAATGCATTAACATGGCACACAAAAGAAAGATATAATGAAAAAGTACTTTGAGTTCCATTGTGGAGTTTTCATTTAAACTCTTTGCAAGAATTTGCGTGGCCTCAGTTAAAAAAAAAACACTGCTGGATTTGGAGGCATGTAGTAGAATAGACAACCTTTTAACATGAAAGAATTAAGCACCCAGATCTGATTAAAATCACCCATGACATTCTAGTGATATTACTCAATCAGCAAGTATAGTATTTTTTTTGAGAGAGCACACTGTGCATTATGAAGATTAACATTAACCGGCTATCCATGGCAAGTTAATGTTAAAATGCTCAATTATCGAGATGTTGTGACAGCTCTAAAAACAGCAAAGTCCAAAAAGGGTTTGCCCAGGTTGTTAGATTGCGTTTTCTCAAGATATTTCATTAGCATACAAAATACAAAGACAAAAACTTGCCCCATATTGCACATATCTAAGTCACAGTGGAGTACAGTTTTAAATGGCTCTCTCTACAAAGCTTTCCGTTATGCATAATGGCAATAAAATTCAAGTTACATGTTGTGATGAAGCAAACCCCCAATTTCAAAAACTGTTTTAACTTCACACATAACTGATTAATGGTGCAGTATAATCTTGTTTAGATGATTCTGTTATTTCTGTGTTACAGCCGTTTATAAAGGTAAACTGACATCTGAACTTGTTGTGCTGGTGGGCTGAAGTTGTGGAGAGAGCGGCAGGGGGGGCTGCCTTGGCTGGGGACCCAGATGGAGCCACTGCTTGTTCTCCTTTCCTGACTTCAGGGACGTTCTGATGGACTTGCATTGCCTGTAGGCCCCTTTGAATTGCATAAGTTGACTGTCCATGCTCTCTTCTTGCATATGGGATGTAAGCAATAATCCACTAAATATAAACAGAAGAGTAAACTCTATAACTGCATTATTAAAGTGTTTCATTTTTGGTTTGGTTCTTTGAGGAACATTATATTTCACTATGCTAGGGATTATTCATTGTTTAAACGGTGCAAGAAGTTTTAAGGCAGTCATCAGATCTTATATGTTCATGTAAAGCTGATCATATTAGATTAATTAAAATGCTTTCTTGCTACATGGAATGCTACATAATTTTCCATAATTAACATGAGAGTAACTACCTAAACTGAAAGCTGTGTTAAATCAATTACTTTTAAATAGGAAATATGTTTATTTGTCCAAAAGGTAGCTTTTCCTTACTAAATGCATTTTATTTTCATTGTAAACAAAGTGATTGTGTATCAGGATTAAAATAATAAGGGGCTAGATTCAATAAAACCTACACTAAATGCACACTTAGCGCACACTGACTGTACATGATATGTATTCAGTAAAATTCTTATCACATTTTTTGTGCTTTCTAGTCACTCAGAAATATTACACTAAGTGTACATGTAGTCTACACTTTGTGGTAACCTTTACGAATCCCTGTAAATAATTAAAACTGCAAGAATATCAGTAGGAAAACTAAAATTAGAAGGCGTGAGTTATGTCTGTGCTGTCTGTTCACTCAGAACAGTGTACACTTAGTGTAGGCATTATTGGATCCTGGCCAAGATCTGTTTTGCTGTTAATCTTTCAAACTTAATAGGAATTGTGCAAGTATCATATAGAAAGTAATATACTGTTAGTGCTGTAAGATGCATATCTAATAGGAAATCCCCTGCTAACGTTATCAAATTTTCTATTATACGAGTATGCATGTTTTTCAGTTGATGCAGTTTAGAGCATGCAGATATTTTCTTCATTTTACTTTGCTGTCATGTTAATATTTTTTATTCACAAAAATGAGTAAGGAGGAGGCAGACCACTTCTTAAAACCAGCAAGCACATTTTTTATTTAATAAACAATAAAATAATAAGCGCTTTCGTCTCAATATTTCAAAATTACAGAGACTTCATCAAATACAAATTTTAAAACAGCCCAGTTTGTTTTAAACCCTGTAAGGATGACATCATATCCTGAAACAGACTTAAAAAGTTTAAAGCAACAGTATGTCCTAAAACAAAATCGGTAGCAGCAGTATTCAAGTTCAAAAGTATATTATATATCATGGATATTTTAAAAACATTTAAACAATATATTAAAACCAATCCATTTAATATAATATAATTAAATATAGCATACTATTACCCCAGTAAATGTGCTAATAAAAGATAACAAATGAAATTGTAAAACAGTACAAATAATGAAAAGTAAATGAACAGCTTCCACTAGGAATTGAACTCAGAACCTTCTACGTATGAGGCAGGTGTAATAACCACTACATCATTACCTTCACATACCCTATTACTACAAGTTCAATGTCTTATAAGGGCTTTTAATTTTAAAAGGCTACTAATAGACAGGTTGTCATTCAGTCATGGCCAGTACATGGAATTCAGTCTCAACTGCCATGCGAGTTCCAATTTTTCTAATAGGTATAGCCATGCCCACCCCACGAATTCTAAGTACCACACATTCCTATATAATGAACTTAAATTCATGTTGTGGAAACCCTGTAATATGTCTCACTAGGGCATTACCTTCCCAGCCATCTCGTATGTGTCTAAGATGTTCACTAATTCTGGTTTTAAGTTTTCTTTCAGTCTTGCCCACGTAAAAACATGGGCAGGAAACACAAATAGCACAATAAATGACCCTCTCTGTAGAACATGTAAATTTGCCTTTAACCCAGATATTTGTTCCGTTAATCTCCACACCTTTGTCTGTTTCAATAATGTTACAAAATTTACACTTACCACATCTGTGCATAAACCCTTTATACTGCTCACCTTTCTGTGTAATGTCCTTTCTTGTATACACAAATGGGAGCCTCTCCTAGAATGTCCCTCATAACTTTATCATTCCAAATAAACTCCCAGTTTTTAGTCAAAATATTCTTTATGTAATTTGCTTCCATATTAAATGTTGTTAAAAAACTATTCTCATAGGACTTCGGTGTAGCTGATACACATATTGTAGTTTCGCTGTTATTATTATTAATAGTGTTGAATCCTGTAGTTGTTAAGCAGACATTTTCTAATGTTTGTACTACATTAGTGTTTTTCATGTTTAAAATAGGGGTAAAATGCCCAGACGTTCTCTTACTGTTCACTTCATTAGCAATTTGGTCTATTAATGAACTTGGATAACCTCTCTTGAGAAACATTTGTTTCAGCAAATTACACTCCTCAATGTATGTCTCCCGTACAGTTGTCATACGGGCAGCACGGACAAACTGCCCCTTTACAACTGCCCATTCTTGTTTGAATGGGTGACAACTACTAAAATGTAAAAAACTATTGGAGTATGTATTTTTACGGAAAATCTTTGCTAGAAACCTGTTCGCAATATCATCCTTTGTTAAAAGGACGTCCAAGTATGCTATACTCATGTTGTTTATTGAATACGTGAATTTTAGAAAACTAGTTGTGGTGTTAATATATTCAAGGAAAGCATTCAATGTATCTCTAGGTCCTTTCCACAATATAAACATGTAGTCCAAATAACGCATGTATGTCTTACAAAATTGAAAATATTCAGATGTCTTTAAATATTGTTTTTCCCACTCAAGCATGACAATATTGGCATATAGGCCCCCACAAGCGGAGCCCATTGCCACTCCCTCTTTCTGAAGGAAATATTGTCCTTCAAATAATATGAAGTTGTTCCTTAATATTAAATCCAGCATCTGTTCAAAAAGGTTAACCCCATCCTGTGCTAGATTTTTAGAATGGAGATATTCACAAAACCACTGCGAACCAATGTCATGTGGTATCACACTGTACAGGTTAACCACATTAATAGTGACCAACAGGTATTCTTCACTATAACTGATGTCATTAATTTTCCTTAGAAAGTCCCATGAATCTATACAGACACTAGGATCATCCCATACAAGTTTACTTAATTCCTTGTCCAAATACTTTGCCAAGGGGTAGGTAACAGAGCCTCTGGCATCAGTAATAGGCTGCATAGGTGGTTGGTACATATCCTTATGTATTTTTGGAATACCAAAAATACATGGGATAGTGGGAAAATCTATCGTGAGGTAGTGCAACTCATTAATAGTGATTAAACCATCAATAAACATGTCTTGGATGAAACTTTTAATTCTCCTATAAGCTACATTCTTTTCATTCAAGGAGCTCATAGAGTATGTGTCAGTGTTCAAGATCTCATGCATCTTATTATTATAATCCACTTTATTCATAATAACTACCCCCCACCTTTGTCTGGTTTCATTATTCTCACTCCATTGTTATGGAGCAGGAATTCAAGCTCAAAATTCTCTTCCAAATTCAAGTTCATATGTATCCTGTTCCCATTCCAGACTTTTTTGTGTAACTCTCTTAAATCGAGAGTCATGCCTAAGAAACCAACGCCCAGGCTGCATGCTCAGGCCTCTATGCCTAAAAAACAAATGATAAGAATGGCTGAAGATCTTATAACTTTAATCAGGGGAAGCCAACCTCCCCCTTCTAAGAGACCTAGGACTGAAGTTGTTTATGAATCGTCTGAACAGAATTCTGATTTTTCTGAATTTTCTGATGATCTGGATTTGTCCTTATCTACTTATGAGGATTTAGGTTTATAGGTTCATAGATTAGTACTAAGCTAACTGCCCTTGTGAGCCATTTTAAGCCTAGCCAATTATCTCTTGTGAGACTCAAACCCTGCACCTTGTGCTTACAAGGCAAGCACCTTAATCATTAGGCCACCCTCCCATTCTTATGCAGAGGACTCTATTCCCTCTGATTCCCCTCCAGAGGATTTTTCTTTTGGTGAAACCTTACATACTCTAAGGGAGCATTTCCACTGGGAAAGGCTGGATTTTTCTGATTCAAAAAAGAGGCTTAGGGATTTCTTCCTCCTGCCTCAGCATAGGCCTTTAGCTATACCTCCTGTACTAGACATTGTTGATGATGCCTATTCAGGATCTAGTTTGGCCCCTGATTCTTTGCCTCCTGCTCCCAGAAAACCTGACAGATATTACAGGGTTCCTGATTCATACAAGTTCCTTTTTAAAAATCCTATTGCAGATCCAGAGACTATTTCACAGGGACCCAAGGGCATTAAGGCTTCTACTGCTAAAAATCCTACCCCTTCTGATAGAGACTCCAGGTTGCTGGATAGATGGGGTAAGAAGGTTTACACTTCTGCAACCTTGGCCATTAGGGCTTTAAACTGCCAGTTTCATATGTTAAAGTATCAACAACATGTTATTGGGTTGCTTAAACAAAAAATGATGTTGATTCCTAACTGTGCTGAATATAAAGAGTTACAGGATTTAATGCATTCTGCTAAACAGGTTGGTAAACATACTTTGCAATATGGATTTGATTCATTAGAGCCCTCTTGCAGGGCTGCTGTTACTGGGTCTGTGCTCAGAAGGCATGCTTGGCTTAAGGAGCAATCTTTGCCTTCTTCTTCTTCTTTCGGCTGTTCCCGTCAGGGGTTGCCACAGCGGATCATCTGTTTCCATTTCTTCCTGTCCTCTGCATCATGCTCTTTCACACTAACCACCTGCATGTCCTCTCTCACCACATCCATAAACCTTATCTTAGGCCTTCCTCTTTTCCTCTTACCTGGCAGCTCTATCCTTAGCATCTTTTTCCCAATATACCCAGCATCCCTCCTCAGCACATGTCCAAACCAATGCAATCTCGCCTCTCTTGCTTTGTTTCCAAACTGCCCAACCTGTGCTGACCCTCTAATATACTGATTCCAAATCCTGTCCATCCTAGTCACACCCAGTGCAAATCTTAACATCTTTAACTCTGCCACATCCAGCTCTGACTCCTGCCTTTTTGTCAATGCCACCGTCTCCAATCCGTATAACATAGCTGGTCTCACTACTCTCTTATAGACCTTACTGGTACCCGTCTGTCACAAATCACTCCTGACACTCTTCTCCACCCATTCCACCCTGCCTGTACTCTCTTCTTCACCTCTCTTTCACACTCACCATTACGCTGAACTGGTGAAGTACTTAAACTCATCCACCTTTACCAACTCTACTCCCTGCATCCTCACCATTCCTCTACCCTCCCTCTCATTTACTCACATATATTCTGTTTTAGCCCTGCTGACCTTCATTCCTCTCCTCTCTAAAGCATATATCCACCTCTCCAGGGTCTCATCAACCTGGTCCCTACTCTCACTACATATCACAATGTCATCTACAAACATAATAGTCCATGGGGCCTCCTGTCTGATCTCATCAGTCAACCTGTCCATCACCACCGCAAATAAGAAAGGGCTCACAGCTGATCCTTGATATAATCCCACCTCCACCTTAAACGTATCTGTCACTCCCACCGCAGTCCTCACCAGTGTCACACTACCCTCGTACATATCCTGTACCACTCTTACATACTTCTCTGCCACTCCCGACTTCCTCATACAATACCACAACTCCTTTCTAGGCACCCTGTCATATGCTTTCTCTAAGTCCACAAAGACACAATGCAACTCCTTCTGACCTTCTCTGTATTTCTCCAACAATACTCTCAGAGCAAACATTGCATCTGTAGTGCTCTTTCCTGGCATGAAATCATACTGCTGATCACTAATCATCACCTCCCTTCTTAACCTAGCTTCCACTACTCTTTCCCATAACTTCAAGCTGTGACTGATCAATGTTATCCCTCTGTAGTTACTGCAGCTCTGCACATCACCCTTATTCTTAAAGATAGGTACCAAAACACTTTTTCTCCACTCCTCAGGCATCCTCTGACTTTCCAAAATTTCATTAAACAATCTGATTAAAAATTCCACTGCCATTTCTCCTAAGCACATCCATGCTTCCACAGGTATGTCATTTGGGCCAACAGCCTTTCCATTCTTCATCCTCTTCATAGCTGTCCTTACTTCCTCCTTGCTAATCTGTTTCACTTCCTGATTCACTATCCCCACATCATCCAACTTTCTCTCTCTCATTCTCTTCATTCATCAGACCTTCAAAGTACTCTTTCCATCTACTCAACACACTCTACTCACTTATGAGTACATTTCCCTCACTATCCTTTATCACCCTTACCTGCTGCGCATCTTTCCCAGCTCGGTCCCCTCTGTCTAGCCAATCGGTACATGTCCTTTTCTCCCTCTTTAGTGTCCAATCTCTCATACAACTCTCCATACGCCTTATCCTTAGCCTTCGCCACCTCTCTCTTTGCCATGTGCCTCATCTCCTTATAGTCATGTCTACTTTCTTCATCTCTTTGACAATCCCACTTCTTCTTCGCCAACCTCTTCCTCTGTATACTCTCCTGTACTTCCTCATTCCACCACCAGGTCTCCTTGTCCTCCTTCCTCTGTCCAGATGTCACACCAAGCACCTTTCCAGCAGTCCCTCTTACTAACTCTGCTGTAGTTACCCAGCTATTTGGTAACTCTTCACTGCCTCCCAGTGCCTGTCTTAACTCTTCCCTGAACTCCACCTCACAATCACCCTTTTTTCACTTCCACCATTTAATCCTTGTTACTGCTTTCACACTCCACCTCTGCTTCTTGATCACCAACGTCATCCAACAGACCACCATTCTATGCTGCTTAACTACACTTTCCCCTGTCACCACTTTACAGTCTCCAATTTCCTTCAGACTGGCCCTCCTACATAGGATATAATCCACCTGTGTGCATCTTCCTCCACTCTTGTACGTCACCCTATGCTCCTCCCTCTTCTTAAAATACATATTCACCACAGCCATGTCCATCCTTTTTGCAAAATCCACAATCATCTGACCTTCTGCATTCCTCTCCTTAACACCATACCTACCCATCACTTCCTCATCCCCTCTGTTCACTTCACCAACATGCCCATTGAAGTCCGCTCACTCACTCCAAAATGTTTCTTTCTCATTCATCATACACCAAACTTGTGGAGCATATGCACTAACAACATTCATCATTACACCATCAATTTCAAGCTTTATAAACATCACTCTATCAGACACTCTCTTCACCTCCAAAACACTCTTGGCATACTGTTACTTTAGGATAACCCCTACCCCATTTATCCTTCCATCCACACCATGATAGAACTGTTTGAACCCACCTCCTATACACCTGGCCTTACTTCCCTTCCATCTGGTCTCTTGCATGCACAATATATCAACCTTCCTTCTCTCCATCATATCAGCTAGCTCTCTCCTGATACCAGTCATACTGCCAACATTCAAAGTTCCTACCCTCACTACTACACTGCTAACCTTCCTCCACCCTTCCTGCCTTTGGGCATGCCTTCCCCCTCTTCTTCTCCTTCGGCCAACAGTAGCCCAATTTCCACCAGCACCCTGTTGGCTAACAGTACTGGTGGCGGTCATTAACCTGGGCCTCGACCGATCCGGTATGGAAATATTAAATGTTCTCCACATAAGTCGTTTGGCAGAGGTTTTACGCTGGATGCACTTCCTGATGCAACCCTCCCCTTTGCCTGATCGTGTTAAAGCTAAACTGTTGGATGCTCCTTTAAATCAGGACTTCCTGTTTGGCAACAAAGCTGAGGAAGTTTTTAAAGAGATGGAAGATAAAGCTAAATCTATGCAAACTGTTAAAGATTTCTTGCAAGTTCAGCCTCCTAGATTTAGTAGGAATTGGCCCTCTAAGTATTGGTCCTTTCCTGCCCCTTCCAGGTCTTCTCAAAACAAACCCAGACACAGCAGAAACCCCAGTTTCCAGTCCCAGGGGACACACAAGACTAAGCAGTGGGGGATTTCTGCACCCACAAGACTAAGCAGTGGGGGATTTCTGCACCTAAATCTGGGAGCAGTAAGACTCTCCCTATGGAAAACTGCCTTAATGACTTGCTTTTAAAACTTTCAAGCACTTCCTAACTGAATGCTCCTTTAGGCAGAAAGATTGGTCTGCAGGCCAAAAACTGGGAACTCATTACCCAGGACAAATGGGTTTTATATATAGTGTCCCAAGGATACAGATTTCATTTCCACACATTACCAACACCAAGCAGCTGGTACCCAGAAAAGGCAATACATGGTGTCCTATCCTGAGGGACCTTTCTACTCTAAACACCTTTCTGGTGATTCCAAAATTCAAAATGCTAACTCTTCACCAGCTGCTTCCTATGCTAGGCAAAGATGCATGGTTGGCAACACTAGACTTAAAAGAAGCATACCTGCACATTTTAATTACACCAGACTGGAATGCCAACACTGGTACCTCCTCTTGCGCAGTGTGTCACGCTTGGCCTCATAGCACCTGCCTCAGACTCCTTCCCTGTTGTCTCAGCAGGAGAACCAGATTCTGCACCCTCAGCTGCAAACCCTGAACCTAGCAGCCTGGCTAATTACCTAATCAGTGATGGATATCATTTTAGAGGCAAGGAGGCCTAGTACTAGAAAATCTTATGCTGCAAAATGGAAACGATTTTGTGCCTGGAACCAATCTCAAGGGATGAGCACAGCAGTGCCCAATTTACCTCAGATTCTACAATACTTGACTGAGATGCTTCATAAGGGCTTGTCCTTTTCCTCCATCACAATTCATGCCTCAGCCATTTGAGCTCATTATAGCACAGAGCCTTCCCTCTTCTCTCACCCACTGTTCAAGCAGTTCCTCAGAGGGGCCAAAAATTTAAGGCCACCCAGGAGAGCTCCAACTCCAGCCTGGGACCTTAGCTTTGTCTTGGAGAAACTCACTCTTCCTCCTTTCGAGCCAGCTGCTACTGCAGATTTAAAATTCCTTTCCTGGCAAACAGCCTTTCTTTTAGCATTCACTTCTGCAAGAAGGGTATCTGAATTATGGGCCCTTATGGCAGTGGAGCCTTTCATCATCTTTCATGAAGACAGGGTGTCCCTCAGAACCAATCCCTCCTTCATGCCCAAGTTGGTATCCAGTGTGGCTCTTAATCAGTCCATTCATTTACCTACCTTCTTTCCTAACCCACAGAACAAAGGGGAATGGATACTGCACTCCTTAGATGTGCACAGACAACTTAGATTCTACTTGGACAGGACTAAACCTCAAAGGAAATCTGAGCAACTGCTGGTGGCATTTTCTGCAGGGACAGAGGGGAAAGCTATTTCAAAGCAAACCATTTCAAAATGGAGAGGCCACTGCATTCATTTCTGCTGTAAGCACCATGGAAAACCTATCCCACAGGGCATCAGACCCCATTCAACCAGGGCTTTGTCTATCTCTATAGCCTTTCTCATCCCTACCAGGGACATCCTAGAAGCTGCTACCTGGAGTTCTGTACATACCTTCACCAAGCATTATCATTTGCCAATTTTCTCTAAATCCAGAGCTGGCTTTGCCACTGCAGTCTTGCAGGGCCTTATAGCTGGTTCTAATTCTATTTAAATTCCTTCTCCCAACCTTAGCTTTGGGAATCTACACAAATGTTATGACTGCAGCAATGAAACATGAAGAACATAGTATAGTTGTGTACACTTACCATAAATGTAGCTTTTCAAGTGTATTCACTGTTGCAATCCTGGTTACCCTCCCTCCAGCCCCCTTTTCTTTTGGCTATACCACTACTCTCCCTTACTATGCTCAAAAAGCATTTTGGTGTATTTGCTTTTTTGTTGGAGGTATATCCTTGTATTTATAGATTTAATTCCTTCCCATTAGGGGGGCACCTGACATCTGGGGCAAGAAAAACTGATGTAATGGTGTCGGCTGCATGTTTTATGCCCCTGACGACCTGACGTCATAGAAGAAGGGACAGCATCCGATGCAGGACCCAAGACTTTGTTAATCAGGCTGACTGAGGGCTACTGCAAGCAGATAACCCAAATATAATGACTGCAACAGTGAATACACTCGAACATGTACATTTATGGTAAATGTACACAACTGTACTTTACTACTCCATTTCTTTTGTTCTTTCTGTTAGATATTAAAATCTTGAGATTATGTAATTATGTAATGTAATGGTTTATTGAGTGCTAGAGTTTAAAGAGTATAAACATTGCCAATAAGAAAAAAAATCTTTTTTTTCCATTTATTTTACAGAGCTGATCCCCAGATCATATCTGTATAACTGCTGCTCAATTGAATCATTGCAGAAACTCTGCAGTTGCCATTGTGATTAAAAGCTCTTTTAAAAATAGCATTGTAAATTTTTTTATGCAGATCTTAATGGTAGACCATGTCATGCCATTTGTAAAAATAATAGGTTACAGCACTTTGTCATCTTACTACGTCTATGTGCTCAATGTCGCTGTGAAGTCCCTCCTCTGGGCCAGTAATCAATGAGTCTCAATCCTCATCAAGGACACCGGTGACGGACAGTCACTTGGAACAAAAATACATACACACAGTATTTCCAGATGCAGCACTCTAAACCAAGCACAATTTTCCCTTAAGAGCACACAAGGAACACACTTCCATCTTGGGGCTGTGTTTCCTTCTCTCATCAGACCCCAAATAAGACTCCACACTGACCACAGCTGTAGAGTTAACTCCTCAGATGAGTATTCCAAGCATTTCTCCATCATCCTCTCTGTGAAACCAATGTTCTGTGTCCCCCCTGCAAGTAGCTGGCACACACACACTCTTTGAGATTTGATTTTCAGATACACATACACACACACACACACACACACACACACACACACACACACACACACACACAGCTGGTGAAGGTTGGCACAGATTCACCAGCTATGCCCCCTATACCCTGACTATAAGCTAGATACTGCCACCAGAACACTCCAAAGCCAGATATTCTAAGGCTGTTACAAGGGTACCCAATTATACTGAGTACAATTAATACTAATACCAATGGTAGTGTTTAACCAATGCAGCAAGGCTTTCAGGAGCAGCCACAGTGTCACCAAATAAATATAAGTACTCTCAGACATTAAAATACTCTCTAAAAGACCAGCCACAATGAAAAGTTTAAATATTTTTAATAATAAATAATGAAAGGACATGATAATACTAAATATCTATTTACAGTAAACACAAGAGTTTCACTCACAGGAAATATTAAAAATAACACCAGTGGAAATATTCACACAGATACAGAAAAAACATACTTAACTAATCTCCCTATATTTTCCTGATTGATCTAGAGAATTATTCTCCCCTAGTTCACTTACTAGAGAAAGCAAGGTGACGTATGTGAGGGGTCCTTATTTGTCAAGTTTTACAAACAGACTTGCCTGAGAGTTATGTTTCATCTAGTATTAAAACATCATTTCAATGCTGGATTACAGAGTGACATCTCATACATCTGGTAAGCTGACTTCTGGTTCCCACACTCTTCCCCCTTACTAGAAACTGAACCAGAATCTAGCACACGTGTGTTACCATACACACAGAGCTTTTCTAGGATGTGTTATAGCAACTGGAAGCTATAAAACTATTTCAAAAACTTCCACCCTTCCAGGATAGCAATTAGTTCACCTCTAAGGACCATACGGTAGGATTTCTAGACATTTTTTCTCTGGCTGCAATCAGAGCTGTAGCATACAATCTTTACGGCCTAAACAAGGTAATTTAATTTCAGACTATTTTCCAAAGTTAATAAAAGGATTAGGAGGACCAGTGAGAAAATTATGTAATAACGATAGGGATTGTATTAGAAATAAATAGGATGTGTTTGATGTTTTCATCTACAGGATACAATAAAGATATAATACAAGTAACTGTGAATAAAGTTTTTAATGGTGTACATGTACCTTCCTGCAGGCATAATGAGCATTTTATAAAAGATAATGATTATATTGTTAATTTTAATAATACAAAGGATGACAAAAGAAAAACGTATTTTCTTTCTACCTATAGAGTATTTAGCTCTATTTTGATAAAATTGGTGAAATATTATTGGAAATATTTGTTTAACTATGAAGATTTGGTCCATATCCTTTCCCATTATTGGGTATAGCATATAAAAAAGGTAGAAATTTGAGAGATATTTTAATCCATAATTATTTTGTGTTGCCTGTTTCAAATTCTCGCTCTTAGTATTACATCTACAGGTAACTACCCTTGTGGCTGTAATATATGTAGCTATATTACTAGAACTGTTGCACATATTATTGATCATGCTTTTTGTCCTTCTGAATTATTTAACTGTGACAGAAAAGGAATAATTTATGCTTTACATTGTTACTGTGCTCTTTCTTATATAGGAGAAAGCGAAAGGAAATTTAAATGTAGACTGCAGGAACATGTTAGACGTATCAGGAATAAAAAAGTGGACAGTCCTGTAGTGAATTATTTTATGGAATTTCATCATTCAAACACACAAGGTTTGAAAGCTACAGTATTAGAAATAATTCCTAAGGGGTTTTGTTCAGATATTGTACATAAAAGAAGACTGTTGTATAAGGAGAGTGTTTTTTATTTTAAAATTTAATACTATGCCTCCTTTAGGACTCAATTTAGAGTGCAACTGGAAGCTGCTGATTTGATTTAATTGTTTTAATTGGTTAATTGATTTATATTAGTGGGTATTTAAATAAGAGAGCTGTTTTTGTGTTTTATGTACTCGTTGAAGGCTTTGCTGAAGTGCTAGAGCACTTTTAAATCTGTTTTTGTGGATACTGGCTCTCATTTTTATTATATTTATGTTTTTTGTGTGGTTTCGATATTTTTCAAAGTTAGCTGGACTAAGATAAACCTCTTCTCTTCCAGTATTATCTGTTACAATATATTAATTTCAACAGTTACAGTACAATCTGACATACAGGTGTATTTCTTTTCTGTTCAGCATGACCCATTGTTGGTGCATTTTTAACACATGCAGCTTTATAAATACATTTTCAACACAAGCCCCTGTACAAATCACTTTAATATACAAATGACATATAATTCTTTACAAAACTCCCACTAGCTATGCTGGCATATGTTACACATCCATTGCCTAGCTGGCAATTCTTCACATCGTCACATTCGTAACCAGACAGAATTCCTATTTCTAACTTTCATCGTCATATCTCTCCCCCCTTTGATGACTCAAGATAGTTTCTCAAGTGACCCTGGAGAAATGTTGCTTGAGAGGAATGAGCCTGTCTGGGAATACCATACACTCTGTTGAGAGTCCAGACCCCGCCATGGTGCTGCACTGTCATGTCATATGCCTGCAACCCTAGGCTCCACCTTAATAACTTGGCATATTAGCCATAGATCCCCCTCAGACTCCTCCTGCCACCTACTGCAAGTATTCAGCACCAGGGCCTCCCTATCATGGCAAAGCTTCATCATGTTAACATAGTACAGTCTGTGCCCCTGCCTCCTACCTGGCAGGTTTTACCATGTAGTCAACATCACTGACCTTCCTTACCACTTCGGAAGATCCCTTCCAAGCTTCCTGCAGCTTATTATGTCTGACAGGAATGAGCACCATAACCTGCTGTCCCACAGCATACTCTCGGGCTTGATCATTCTTGTCATACCAAACATTTTTGTACTGTTGGACTCCTGCCAGGTTCCCCTAGGCCAAGCCTATGAGCTCCCTAAGTCTTCCCCTGAGGTTTAGGATTTATGCGACAACAGAATCTTTGTAGGATTTACATACACTCTCCCACTCATCATGAATTAAACCTAAAGGTCCCCTCACCCTATGACCTTGCATCAACTCAAAGGGTGAAAAACCTGTGGATTCCTGGGGTACCTCTCTGTATCCAATGGCAGATGGGGCACATATTTCTCCCACTCTCTCTTAAACTGGTCTACAAATGTCCATAGCATGGTCTTTAGTGTAGAGTTTAACCTCTCCACAAGACCATTAGTCTGGGGGTGGTAGGGGGTGGTTCTTAGGTGCTTCACCCCACAGCACTCCCACAGACAAGCCAGCCGGTCTGACATGAAATTAGCACCTCTGTCAGTCAGCATTCCTCTCAGTAAACCTACTCTGCCAAAAATCTCTAACAAAACATTTGCCCCCTTCTCTGCCTCAATGGAAAACAGAGCCACCCACCACAGGGTATCTGGTAGCATAATCTGTTACCACCAGGATGTACTTCTTTCCTGTGGAACTCAGGGTAGTCAGAGGACCCACAATATCCATTGCTATCCTCTGAAATGGTTTCTCAATTACAGGCAAAAATATCAAATGAGCTTTGACCTTGTCTCCTGCTTTGCCTACTTTTTGGCGCTGCTCACGGGTCCTGCAGTACCATGTTACATCCCTTGCAATCCCAGGCCAAAAAAAGTTCTGCATTATACATCTCTTCATATGCCTTGTGCCCATACGACCTGCAAAAGGAATGTCATGGGCTGTGGCTAGAAGTGTCAGACAGTAGGCTCTGGGCACTACCAACTGCTGTATTACCTGACCCTCTAGCCCTTCCTCAGGGGTCCACTCTCTATACAGTAACCCTTTGTTCCAGTGTACACACTCCCCTTTTCCTTGAGGATCAGGGGCCTCACTAGCTACCTCCCTCAAGCCTCTTAGTGTAAGGTCCAAGAGCTGAGCCTGTCTCAGCTCTACCTTTGTGACTCTTCCCAACTCCCCTTCCACAGGAAATCTGGTATCATCTGACAGTAGTGCTTCACTGTCAGACTGAGGATTACCACTCACCTCTGCCCTTGCAGTCGCTCTGTCCAAGGGAAAATCAGTAAGTACCAGCAGCTGTGTCTCACCTTCAGACTCACTGCTAGAGGGTAGCTCCCTCCCTGAAACAGCCACCTCACCAGCCCTGGTTTCAGGTGTGGGGTCTTTCTGGATCTCCATAGGCTACAGCCCCACATGCCTGTCTCTATGCCTGACTGCATGCAACTGCATACACACAAGGTACTGCATTATCAAAATCATTCCCTAGCAAGACATCTGCAGGGATATCATCAAACACACCTACTTACTTGTTTCCTTTCCCACCCTCCCAGTCAAGTTGAACCCTGGTCAAAGCCATTTGGTATGGGGTCCCTCCTAAAGCTCTGACTGGAGTGGACTGCCCAAGCAAGTACTGCTCCTCTTTAACCACTGCAGGCTTCAAAATGATTATGTCAGAGGCTGTGTCTATCTTAGCAGTGGCCTGTTTTCCATCCACTAAGATAGTATATAAACTCCGGCAGTAGTCTGGTACCCCTGTTGTCTCCAAACAAATTACCACTGACATACTGTTATTCCCACTTGCTGGCTACCCCACCTTTTGTTTCCCACTTTGCTTCCATGGGCATCTGCATGCTACATGGCCCTACTGGTTACATTTAAAACATCTAACCCTTGATCCTGGCTGTGTACCTGAACTAGTGGCTTCCCCTGTTACTGGTGGACTCTGGTGGGGTGCTTTTGGCTGCACACCATTGGCTCCCTTATATCCAGGTGCAGCACTGGGTATCCCCTTCTCATACAATGATGCCCTGCATGCTAAGTAGTGACCCCTTTTTTTCCAAGCTCATCTGCAGAGTTACACTCCCAGTCTGCCAATCAGATTCTTATGTCCTCAGGCAAAGTGCTAAGGGCTTGTTCCATCACCAAAAGGTCTGCCAACCTTTGAAAAGTGGTAAACTGTGGGTGTGGCCAGCATGGACACTGTGTAGCAGCAGATTTCACAAGCTCCACTAAAGAAAATATATCTTCACTGGAATTTTGTCTCCTATCAATGAACATTTGTTTTTTTTTTCTGCATAACGTGATAGTATTTAACACACTCTACAGGAATATCTACTTAAAAATTGAAAGTGGACATATTTCCCAGTCAAAATTTCATCAGAATAACTTTATCTCATCTGGAAGAATTTCATCATGAGCTTCATTAAGACAAGTAGTCAGGATTCCAGTTTAAAAAAAGATCTACAAACTCTAATAACTAATATTCAAGACCTCACCACAAAGGTTGACAAGACTGAGTTTAAAATTGATAATTTTAAAGAAAAAGCTGCTAAGCAGATGGATCTGCTTCATGAAGATTTAAAACAGCAAAAAATCCAAACAACAAGTATTGAAGAATCTCTAACAGACTTTGATGGCAGACTACTAGAAAATGAAAATAACCTAGAATTTTTACTTAAGCAAAACATCTCATTACAACATAAACTGGATGATTTAGAGAACAGATCATGTTGGAATAATATTAGGATCTTCGGACTTCAGGAAAACGTAGAGGGAAATAGCATGTCAAGCTTTCTCAACACTTGGTTACCAAATTTTCTGGATTTACCTGTGGCAATGTATTTTGGAATAGAGAGAGCCCACCGGTCACTTACATCAGTAAGCAGCACTAGTAGGAAACAACCAAGATCAGTCATAGTAAAATTTCTCTCTTCATCTGATAAAGATCTAATTTTAAAAACTGTCTGGTCGATATCTCCTTTAAAATATAATGACTCTATCATTCTTTTCGACAATGACTACTCAACAATGATAATTGCCAAGAGAAAGTTTTTTTTTACCTTTGATTAAAGAACTAAAAAAGGTTCAGATTAAGACTCACCTCTTGTTTCCTGCAAGGTTGAAGATTTTTCTCCCTGAGGGTCCTTCGATATTTGAGGATCTTGACTCTGCTCTGTCTTTTGTTAAAAACCACAAATTGCTAGAAAAATTAGAAGAAATGGATTGGGCTAACCCTTCTCTTAAAAGAATGGCTTCTAATTCTACATGGAAATCTACTAAGAAATAAAAGAGACTAAAAAACAAATGAAATATATCACAGTTTACTCATATACTATGTTAACATTATGGACTTTATTTTATTAACAATTTTATGTTATACATTCAAGGTAAGACCTTCTCGTCTCTTTTCTGATGTTTATCTATAATACTTCATTCATACCTTAATTCAGCCTGTCATAATTTACTAGTTTTCTTTTCATTACAGTTACAAATAATCTCTTATTTTCTATTTCAAATATTTAAACCTAACTTATAATAATCATATTAATAGCACTTGCTTCATAACATAAGGGTTTTACTTAATTTTCTTACCATACTTTATATCTCCACAAAGTTAATATTTATATATCGCTATACATTAAATAACCTTCTATTTAAGATATAAGAATATGTTGGGATTCATTAGGGGGAGGTCTAAAGTAAGAAAATGGTTTTCTTTTCCTTTCTCTCACTTCTGTACAGATTTCACATTTCACATTGCCCTCTTTGAATCTCATGGTATATTCATAAGATAGAAAATAACATACTTTTATAACAGTTTTCCTCCTCTTTCTTACATATACTTTGATGGGTAACATTAATCACAAGATGTGTTTTATTATTCCTGTTGAATGAAATTACATAATGTAAATACTGCATGGTATATATGTTACACATTTATTCAGGTAATGTAAATGGTGTGGGGTATGTGTGCTGCACATCTATTCAGGTGATGTATATAAATGTGTCAGGCAGTTTAGACTTATCTTTTTTTTTTTTCTTTCTTTTCTCTCCTTTTAATTAATAACAAGGTATATGGGAATCTATACTAGTTAAAAATTGATGTCGGATGTGCATATGTGCTGTAACTAAGATTTCCTTTTTGTAGTAAACATTATGTATATGTTCCATGGTTGCAAAGGCATTTCTTCTGTGAATGTTTGACAGTTTGGGACCTGCGGAGTTCATGGAGCCGCGAGTACACTTGTAAAGTGTGTATTTTTGCTGTATTTTGGCATTTTCCCACCGATCTATCATTAGAGACAGTTTTCTGCACTTTGCTTATCTCGTGCTGCAATTTCACAAGCTTTTTCTCTGAACCTCTTGGTTAGCCTTGGAACCATTTTTTCCCTTTTACTTTGCATTCTCGGCAATGCGAAGTGGCTTGATGAAATCACTGACAAGTGACGATCGTTTCCAGGAAGTATAGACTACATCTACGGCCGAGAAATGGTATGGTTATTGTTTTTCTTCTGTAAATCCCATTTTAAGCTACAGAACAACAAAATCTATGGTTGAGTACAGGATTATTGGAATATTTTTGAGCCTTTTCGTATATCTTTGGCTTCCAGAGGCTAGAAAAGTACAGAATCAACATGAAAAATGTGAAAGGGAGAGAGAGGTGAGGGAAGGGGAAGAAATAAGATAAAGAACAGCGAAAGCCTTTACTTGTAAACATGTATTTTATTTATTTATTCTGTATATGTATACATCCATTGCAGTCTACCTCTTTCTTTTTTTTCTCTCTTTCCTATTCTTCTTTTCTTTTCTTCTTCCAGTTATTTTGATAATATCTCATATTATGATAAATGTTGCCTTTTTTAAAGTTAGCTCCTACTTAATATACTGCAGTTTTTTTTGTTTAAATTTCACAAGAAAGGTTGTTTCTATTACCATAGTCTGTTTATTTGTGTAGTAAGGAGCTGAATACCATAATTGTCCTATCTAATTGGCTTCTCCACAAGAAATGTTTATACTTTGACAGTGAATGTTTCTGGGCATAGTTATTAACTATATTTTATATGCTTCATTTTTTACTGATGCAGTGAATACCTCTCAAGGGTATCACTAATAGTAACATCTGTGTCATTAAGGATGCCATTTTGAGTATAATTGACTGGAAAGGTTCATACATGTATAATAGCTTTTATTCGTGTTTTTTTCTCTCTCCTTCTCTTGTATAACTTATAAATATAAGGGAAGAGACACAGTATGATTTATGAATATATTGTTGCAAATTATAATGATTATACAAACATGTCATTACTTGAGTAGCACAATCTTGATTTTGATATTGTAGGATACATAATATCTAAGTAGAAGTGCTGTATATATAAATAATTCCTTCTATTTATATCAGTTGTTAGAATGTTGGTTAATCTAGTTAGTTCTTTAATATTTCTTTAGATATTTTGGCTCATCTCTGAATATAAGAATAATATACTGTATTTTATTTGGTCGCACACATTTATCTACAGGGTATTAATATGAACATATATTCATTCCAGATGAATTATTCTAAAGCTGATTTTTTTGTTTTATAAGAAACTTTGTTCTAGTTTTGTTTGCAATATAAATTACATAATCTATGCTATTAGTGGGGTTTGCGTTCTGTTGCTACTGTTTAGAGTTTTGATCTCAATGACTAATGTCATTGGGATTAGGAGTTTATAACTCCAGGTGGGGAGCTATGTTGTGTTTTTTTAACCTAGAATATGTAATCATTTTCTTAAAAGAAAGTTTTTTTGACATCCAGTGTAGCTTATTCAAAAAAAAGTACAGAATACAAAGCTCAAGAATACATATTTTTCTCTATGATTTTGGATTCACTGTATTCGTTTTGAACAAATTCATATTTGGAGGGAGATTCTCTTGTTTCATGCAGGATATTGATATGTTACTAGTACATCACACACTTACAATTATATAACATGACCACTTTGAAAGGTATATCACTTAATATAAATGGTCTGAACAACCCCTATAAAAGAAGCAATCTATATAAATATCTAACCTTTCATAAACCTAATATATTTTTATAAGAAACTCATTTAACGAAATATACTATTAAATTCTTAGATACAAATAAATATACAATTATTGTAAGCTCAGAGTGTACAAAAAGAAAAGAGGTGTAGCAATATTGTGGAATAAAGCATCTCCTCTACCCAGAATAATTAAAACATATCAAGATAATAAAGGCTTACTTTGTTTGGCTATAGTAGAAATGGGCAAGAAATTGTATACATTAATAAACAATTATTGGATACCTGGTATTGGTACTAATACTATTAGACACATCTTAAATCAAATAATATCTTTATCTGAGGGCCATATTATTATGGCAGGAGACTTCAATTGTATCCTAGACCCAAAAGATACAACCACGTCAGCCAAAAGAAAAATTACACAACAAGCTAAACAACTAATAAAATTCCGAGACATCTATCTACTTAAAGATATATATCATTTTGTGGACAATAAATCATTACAATACACTTTCTATTCTAATAGACACAAAACATATTCTAGAACTGATAGAATATTACTTTCTACACAGATAATTAATAATCTGGTTAACAGTAAAATCATATCATGCCCATTTCCTGATCATAATACTATTCTATTTGAACTTAATATTAATAATACCCCTACTGTTCAAATTAAAAGAATCCCGGCATATGTTACACAGCTTAAAGATTTTCAATCATTTTTAAAAGAAGAGACACAAAGCTTTATAAGTATAAATTCAACTTCTGACACTCAAGAAATATTTATTTGTGATGCTTTAAAAGTATACTTGTATGGACAAATTAACAAATGGTATTACAACAAGATGAAAGTTTGGGATAAAGGCATGAGAACAATACAGGATAATCTGGACTCATTACACATCAAAAATAAAGATAATTTTTCCTCTAAAAATATAAGAAATGAGATATACAAATTAAATGAAGAATATAGATCTATTCTTCATCACAAGATGATAACTTTGGAAAAATATAAATTTCTTGCCTATTCAGTAAATCCTAAACATTTATCAAAGCTTAAGAATAAGACCAAAAGATTAATTAAATAAATCTAATTATATTAAGAAATACACTCTATGAGAAAGAAAAGACAGGTACACAGTATTCACGATATATTAGAAGAGTTTAGATGTCATTTTCATGAAATCAATCAATCTACACAACAAATAGAGTCAGAAGATAATATAAGACATTTTATTAATAAAAACATATAATAAACTGAACAAACAACAAATAGAAGTTATTGATAAGCAAATTACTTTATCAGGCATACAAAATCATATCAATAAGCTTAAACTTAATAAAGCACCAAGAAATGATGGACTTATTCCAGAAATATATATGAAATTATGCCCAAAATGGCTATTACTCTACTGCATAATGTATATAATGTTGCCCAGAATAATAATAATATACCCCCATCATGGAAATACAATCCTAAAATCAAATAAAGATCCAAAATACTGTTTCTCTTACAGACCAATATCCTTACTGAATATTGATTATAAGATGTTTATGAACATATTCCCAGAAAGATTAAAAAGGTTCTTACCCCAATTAATAGATGAAGACCAGACAGGATTTGTGTCTAATAGAAGTACTTTTTGATAATATAAAATGAACCCTAGCCATTACTGACTTCTCTCAAAGGAAAAAGAGGAACTTAACATTAATTAGTCTTGACATAAATGCCGCTTTTGATTCAATTAATTGGAATTATTTGTTTATTCTTCTGGAGTGCCTAAATTTCTCTCATAAATTTATTAACCTTCTAAAACATTTATATGAATAAACTTTTAAATATATCAAAATAGGGTCATATATTTCAAATAAAATCCCTATCATAAAAGGTACCAAACAAGGATGCCCTCTCTCACCTCTATTGTTTAAATGTTGTTGTTGTGTCTTTTGGCATTTCCCAGTTAGGGATCGCCACAGCGGAACTCTGGTCCGCTAATGATTGGCAGTAGATTTTTACATGCCAAGTTGCCAGCTCTGATGCACAACCTTCAACGAAGGTATGCCCATTCATGCATGTCTCCACACAGAAGACGCTCTAGCTGAGAATCGAACAGGACAACGTCATACTGTGAGGCAACAATGCTACCGCAGCACCACCACCACAGATTCCTTGGGCAAATGAAATAAGGAATAATAAAAATATAGAGGGCTTGGAGATAGATAAAGACATAATAGCTAAGATTCAGTTGTTTGCAGATGATATACTTATTACCACAAGAGGAAATGACTCCTCATTTCTGTCACTTTTTGAATTGATCAAAACTTTTCAAATGATGTCTGGTTTATCATTTAATGACAACAAAACCAAAATATTACCCATATACCCTAATAATAAAAAAAAAAAATTAAGGACTATACTCATCGTAACCCTAATACAGATCATATTACTTATCTTGGAATTATTCTTGCCAAAGATATGAAATCAATAATACAATTAAATTATAACAAATGCTTGCAAAATATTCAAGATTTATTTTCAAATTGGAATACAATACTATTCACTACTGAAGAAAGACTACCTATTATAAAAATGATAATTTTACCCAAAATCTTATACATTATACAATCTATTCATATTCTTCCTTCAAAAAAGTTAATTAATAAATGAAACACTCTGATTTTAAGATTCTTTTGGTCCCCAAAAGAAAACAAGAATCGCAATTAATCAACACATTAGTAGTTGGAATAATGGCTGGATAGCATTTCCAGATCTAAATCTTTACTCAATCTCCTCTATAATTAGAACAATTTCACAGCTTTTAGATATTACTTATTTAGCTAAATGGAAATCTTTGTGGGAGTTATTAGCTATGCAGCTTATAACGAGACCTTCAACATATCAATTAGAAATTATAAGTACTCCTGTTGTATGGATTTTAAAAGATTATTTTGTCACTCATGTTAATCGTAATCATACTGCCCAGTTACATACATGCTACTATAATTAACTTTAGGAATGTTATATATAAACATATTAAATGCAAATATTGTTTTTTTCTTATTATTCCCCACAGCATTCATACAAGAGTCTTTTTTAACCTCAGATTTTATTAAAATTACCTTATTTAAAAATAATGAACTCAAATTTTGGTTCCAATTAACATCTGAATACAAGTCCAAATCAGTCGATCATATTATACAGGAATATAGACTTGATAAATTCATATGGTTAGATATACAAACACTCATAGTATATCTTGACACTAAATTAGAATTAATTTCATCAACTAATAAACATGACACTAAGATCTTATTACAATTTTTTCAGTCAATTCTATTACATAAACATACTTATTCAGGTAATCTCTCTGTTATTTACAGAGTTTTGAGAGAAGAACCATTTTGTATCCACATAACTACTGGAACTGCTATAGCTCAATTAACAATAATCTCCCAAGTGAGCAAGACAAGGCTAATGTACTACAATCAGCAGGGAAAACATCTGTTTCTTTGAAATGGAAAATATATACTTGGAGATTTATGAACAGATATTTTTACACACCACAATTAATGGATAACATCAACAAAAAGCAAAACATTTGTAATAGATGTACCTCTAGTACAGATATTAACTGGGCTCATATTTTTTTTTTATTGTCCTACTTTAAACACCTTTTAGAATAATATAAATAAATGTTTACAAGCACTCTTTTCAGATAATTTCATATTGAATAAATCAATGTGTTGGAAAAATAAAATATTCATTACTATGGACCATATTGGCAGTGGCTAGAAAGACCATAATGAAAAATTGGATCTCAAAATATCCTCCTACATTTTCTGAGTTTACTAATACATTAAAAGATGTATGTCATCTACAGATAAAACCACAATTTCTAGAACAACTAGAAAGACATGAATATCATTTGTGGGTTAATGTGCAAAATTTATTGGAAAAGAATGAACCTCCTTCATAAATGTAATTGAATTTTTTCTTTGCATCTGTGAAATAAGCTACAAACTGAGGATTACAGTGTATTCTAGAGTATAAATACTGGATGTCTTTGTATATACTTTAGTTTATATGATTTTGTTAATTTTATATTCATATTTAAATGTGATAAATGTATGTTATTAATTCTTAAATTTGTAATTGATATTATCTTTTACACATCTATGTGACTGCTTATAAGTTTGTTATAATCAAAATCAATAAAATTGCTTTTAAAAAGAAAAGTAGTGAACTGACACTCAATCACTCACCTAAGAAAATAAGTGCTTAACTCATACACTTTAATCTACCTTGTGTCTATGCTCCCAAAACATTTTTTTCTGTGTTAAGTTATTGTGTTAAATTAAAACATTCCAATAAACATTGTTTAACTTTGTCATAGTTTAAACAATTAGTGTCAGACAATTTAGAAACAACAGTTACAGCTTTACCATGGAGTAAGGGGGTCAGGAACCATACCCAGAGCCCTTGCCCAACATTATACTGTTTACATACTCTTTCAGATATATAAATAAAACTATCAAAATTATCACCCATGTAAACTGTGGAAAATATTTAATGACCTGTATTGCATTTGGGGTTCAGTTATTCCCTTCCCAGTTACTTCTGTGATCCTGACAAAGCATCAGCATCTCCCTCTCATGTTGACATTGCTTCTCATTTTCTACAGCCTGCAAACACCACAGTCTCTCTGCTGATTCTAATTCCATGTATTTTACCTGCTGCAGTCTCTTTGCTGATTCTAATTCCAAATGTTTGGCCTCAAGTTCAAGTCTCTTTGATTCCAAATGGGTGTTTAGTCCTCTGATGAAAAGGTGATGCAAATCCCCATCACCAGACTGGTTATCCTCCTTGTTGCTGGTCTGGCTACATCTGTGACTAAGGCTGAAATCATTTCCTCTTTAGTCAGCTTTGGCATGCAGCAGTCCTTTGACTTAACACACCTTGGCCAGCTATTTCTTTGTCAGCTTGGCATAATCCTCTGCTGACATTTTTGCCTGCTTTCCTTGACTAAACTAACAAAAAAATAAGTAAAACTTTTGTGAAAATGAAATCTGTATGCTTACCTTGTGGCTGCTAAGAGTGCACACACCTTCGGTGATAACTGCCTACAGGCTACAGAAGTTCAATTAATATCCCACCACTGCCACCAACATGTGATGTCCCTCCTCTGGGCCAGTGATCAGGGAGTCTCAATCCTCACCACAGACACCAGTGGAAGATGTTCACTTGGAACAAAAATAGATACACACAGTATTTTCAGATTCTGCTCTCTGCACCAAGCACAATTTCCCTTAAGAGCACAAAGTGAACACACTTCCGTCCTAAGGTTGGGTTTCCCTCTCTCTCACCAGGCCCCAAATAAGACTCCACACTGACCACAGCTGTAAAGTTGACTCCTCTGCTGACTGTTCCAAGTTAAGTCCTCCACCATCCTTTTTGTGAAACCAGTGCTCTGTGTCCCTGCTCCAAGTAGCTGACAAACACACTGTTTCAGATTTGATTTGTACACACACACGCAGGAAAGGCTGGCACAGATTCACCAGCTATGCCTCCACTGCCCAGACTATAAGGTAGATGCTGCCACCAGAACACTCCAAAACCAGCTAACCTAAGTCTCTTACAAGGGTACCCAATTATACTGAGTAAAATTAATACTAATACAAATGGTAGTGTTTGGCCAATGCTGCAAGGCTTTCAGGAACAGCCACAGTGTCAGCAAATAAATATAAGTACTCTCAATGGTTAAAATATTCTCCAGAAGACCAGCCACAATGAAAAGTTTACATATATTTAATAATAAATAATAAAAGAGCATGAAAATACTAAATATGTATTTACAATAAACACCAGAGTTTCAGTCACAGGAAATATTAACAATGGAAAGATTCACATTGATACAGATAAACAATACTTTACTAATCTCCCTATATTTTCCTGACTAATCTAAATAGTTATTGCCCCCTAGTTCATTTACTAGAGCAAGACAAGATGACATAGGTGAGGGGTCTTTATTTGTCAGGTTTCACAAACAGACTTCTCTAAGACTTCTGTCTCATCTAGTATTAAAACATCATTTCATTGCTGGATTACAGAATGACAGCACATGTCATCACAACTGACTTTTGGTTCTCACACTGCCCCCTTTACTAGAAACTGAAGCAGAATCTAGCACATATGTGTTACCATATACACACATACAGAGCTTTGCTAAGATGTGTTATAGCATCTGGAAGCTATAAAACCACTTCAAAATCTTCCACCCTTCCAAGGTTGCAGTTAGTTCACCTCTAAGGACAATACAGTAGAATTCCTAGTAACATACAATCTTTATGGCCTAAACCAGTTAATTTAATTTCAGACTATTTTTCAAAAGTTAGCTGGACTGAGGTTAATCTATTCTCTTCCAGTATCCTCTCTCACAATATAATCATTTCAACAGTTACAATACAGTCTGACCTACAGGTGTTTTTCTTTTCTGTCCAGCTAGACCCACTGCTGGTACATTTTTAACACAAGGAACTTTACAGATACAGTTTCACCACAAGCACCTGTACAAATAATTTTGATGTACAAATGACATAGACATAGAATTCTTTGCAAATCTCCAGCTAGCTATGCTGGCATATGTTATATATACACTGACTTACTTCTCCTGACATAGCTGGCAATACCTCACATCATCACATTTGCAACCAAACAGAATTCATATTCCAAACTTTCATTATTCAAGGTTTAAGAATCATTACTAAATAATGTATGGGGACTGGAATTTAGTTGGCCCAAAGAAGGATATCTAGTAATTCCCTTCCATGCAACATTAATATAGCCATACCTATCTTAACTGAGAATGGTAACTGTGATCTTTCAGATCCTATTAGACTAAACAACTTGCCTGATAGCCAATTCACTTTTTTTTCAGCATGAAAATATATTGTGGTCAACAATAGTCATTTTTGTAATTTTAAATAAATTATAAGGTGGTGCAATGTGTATTATTTATTTATTTATTGGCATTTGTTTACCAGGATAGTCTACTGGGCCTTGAGGGCCCATTTTCAGTGGAGGCCCAAGGAGAAAAGCACCAACACATGTAACAATATGGAACAATTAATAAAAGATAAACAAACAAGTCAACATCAAATGTACAAGCTTACAAACAGAACCACATTTTATTTATGATCATTCCAAAATTAAAACACTTCAAAATTAGTTAAACCTTATTTGTATGTTACAGTTGTTGAAATGTGAAAGTAAAATTTTCTTATAGTACTCTGACTGGACTTAAATGCCAAAAAACTTCTTAGCTGGATTGCTTAGAAATCAAAATAAATTGACATGCCTTTCTGTATTTATGGATGCTTTTACTAAATTTTATAATGTTTGCTCACCTAACTCTTCTGTTGCAAAAATAAATAAATATTTAGATCAAATTAATCTTCCCATAAAAATCTGAACAACAGTACTTCTTTCTAGACCAGTTCAGATATTAGAGATATTACATTATTGATCATCTGAAAAATGATAAATCCCCAGAACCTGTTGGTTTTACTTCTGAGTTTTGGAAATGCGTTGGGCAGTGCAGTGGTGCAGCAGTTATCATTGTCACCTTACATGTGGTTCTCCGGTTTGATTCTCGGCTGGGGTGCCTTCTGTGCAGAGTTTGCATGTCATCCCTGCGTTCACAGGGGTTTCCTCCCGGTGCTCTGGTTTCCTCCCACATTCCAAAGACGTGCATCTAGGGCATTTCTGTCTGGGTCTCAGCTGAAAATGGGCTCTGTTCCAGTCGGACTTTCCTGGTAAACATATGTTAAATAAGTAAATAAAATAATATTGCAAAAATCTTATTTGTTACATTAAATGACATTAAAGCAAATAGTACTACATCCCCATTTCTAAATAGATCTAAAACAATGTCTGAAGCCTAAATATGAATCATTAGACATAATTAATTATAGTCCCATTGCCCTTATTAACGTTGATGTAAAAAATTATCCCTCCATTTTTGTCAACAAATTTTGAAAAAACAAATTGTCATTGATAGTATCCCCTTATTGGTCTAGATTTATACAAACTAGGCAAACGTGTGACCAGATCTTAACACTTGAGTATCTTCAAAACATACAACACATTTAATGGTAGTATCTTTATACTGGCTGTAGATGACTCCAAAGTGTTTGATAGAATAGACCTAAACTTTCTTTTTCTAACTTTAGATAAATTTGGTCCACCAGATTCTTTTTTTAAAATATGTCAAAGTCTTGTACTGTAACTGTTTAACTCAAATAACAGTGAATAAACAGATCTTATATCCTATGCATATTAAATTTGGGTTAGGCAAGGCTATCTCCTTTCCTCTTTTCTCTTTAATCTATATATTGAGCCTTTATTTCTTTTCTTAATTTAAAACACTTACTATAATATGTGCAATTCCTAAACTACAACGCATGTATGACTGTCTTTGCAGATGACATAAATATCTGTCTAATATGTACTGTTATGGATGTATTCATAATTATACAACTTGTTCATTTATTTTCTCTGTTTTCTAATTTACAGTGTTATCCAACTCAATGATTGTCCTTCTTCTTTAATATTACAACTGTATTGGTATTGCTGACTTACAAGGAATACAGATTAAACAATACCTTAAACACCTTGGTACAACGTTTTTGTCAAAATTAAAAAAAAATCTGTTAAAGTAATATAAATAACTGTTGGACAATGATTCAATGATTCAATAAGCCACTAAAAGGTGGAGTGATATGAATCTTGCTCTTTCTGTAAGATTGCAAACCTGAAAATTAACCAAAAATTTCCAAAAATATTGTTTTACATCATGTCTTCAAAATGCAACAGCTTTCAAACATTATTTAAAACAACAGGAATCCTCTTTAATTAAAATCATATAGCTTCCTGAATCCACTAAAACTGTAGTGTTAGATCTAATGGATCCCTGCAGATTCTCTTCAGTCCTAGCTCATCTAACTGTAGTGTTAGATCTAATGGATCCCTGCAGATTCTCTTCAATCCTAGCTCATCTAACTGTAGTGTTAGATCTAATGGATCCCTGCAGATTCTCTTCAATCTATGGTATTGGCCCTTAACTATGTTTGAAAAAATCATTCTAGGATGCATACTGTTGAAATGCAATAAAGCATTCGTCCAACAGGGTTTTTGATACAGTCTAGTAGTTAATAGTCCAGCAGGGTCTTGACCTATGGTGACATCTAGAAAATCTACAGAGGTACAAGAAGAGGTCATACTAAACTCAAGGAAATGAGTTGTAGAGTTTAAGTATACAACAAAGTTATTTAAGCTCAATTCATCACCTCTCCATAAAAATAGGATGTCGTTGACAAAAACGTCTATAGAGGGAGATATTCAGAAATCCAGGATGATCAAATAGAAAAGCCTTCTCCCAGTGATACATGGCAAGATTAGCATAGGAGTTCGCACAAGGGGTGCCCATGGCGACACCCCAACGCTGCAGATACATTTGCCCATTGAAAATAAAGATGTTATTAGTCAATACCATATCAATAAGCATAGTAATAAGCATAGTTTCTTCATTGGATATGCAGTCACAGTCAGTGAGAATCTCTCTAATGGCTTCTAAGCCAAAATCATTGGGGATAGAGTTAAACAAGGTCTTAACATCTAAAGTAACCAAGATACATTTCGGGTTGATAGAATTACTATTATAGATCTCAATATCATCCAAAAGTTGAAGAGTATCTTTTAATATAGTAGGAATCATTATGACTAATGGACCTAGCTTATACTCAATGTAAATCGACATGGTCCCAGTCACCCAGCCACTGCCAGATACAATCAGTCTCATAGGGGGAGATGTCAAAGACCTGTGTATCTTAGGCAAGCCTTTGATTAAAGGAACCAGGGGATGTTCAACACATAAGTAGGAATAAAGTTCAAAATTGATCTGTCTACACATTAGAAAATCATAAAGGTTATCCCAAACATTTCTAATGGTTCTATCCAAAAATAAAACATCTACCATTTGATAGGTGTGGGAATCCTGTAACATAATTGACATAGCATCAATATAGCTAGAAAAATCTAAAAGAACCATACCCCCACCCTTGTCTGCAGGTCTAATAGCTAGGGTATTGTTTGTACGTAACGAAAAAAAATGCCCTACGTTCATCATTAGACATGTTAAAGTAAGAGTTTTTGATTCGACCCCCATTGAAAAATGAGTCATAAAAATCATGCTCACATAATTTGAGAAAACAATCAACATGTGTTGGAATAACTGGACAAAAAACACTCTTTCTTCTTAGCCTAGTGCCAATCTCAGTATTATTAGTACTCATAGAGTCATCATTAGAATACATAAGCTTTAAAGCTAAATTCCTGCCAAAAAGTCTAATATCTAAGAGTAGATCTGTTATATTAGTACCTGTGGAAGGAATATAGGAGAGACCTCTGTTCAATAGAGTGCATTCTGCTGTAGTGAGGGTGTAATTAGACAAGTTAAACACTAGTCCATTCACTTTCTGATTCGTCGATCCATGCTGTTGTTGTCTCCAGAAAACTTCCTTTTCCGTCGCCCCCAGTTGGAGCCTCTCATCGGTGACCTTGCCCGTTTCTTTGTGGGTAAAGGTAAAAAACTATTCAAATTTAAAGGAGCCATAGTCTTTGATCTCGCTCCCATATCTACAGGCACTGTAGCATGAAAGCCCAATTGGTTTGGCGGTGGTGTTTGTCCAGGAGTTGAAAGGGATGGCAGTCCCATAAAGTCAGCAGAAGTAACAGAGGTAGAGGTAGTAGCAGCCATGGCATCCTCAGTCCGACCATCATTACTGCTACTACTACCAAAAGCCCTTACCTCTGAAGAGCTATTAGCAGGAGCTGTTACAGCAGTTGAAACAATAGTAGTTTCACGAGTAGGATGTGTAGGTCTAATTTCACTGCCGCTACGATTATAGGTTCATAGGTTCATATGTAGGTACTAGGCTATCGGCCCTGGGACCCGTACAAGCCCAGCCAAAAAGGTATCCTGGCTTTTTATTGCCCATTAGCAACAGACCTGGGCCATACGAAAACATTACCCGCTGAAAAATCTCGGAAGTCACGTAGGATTTTTTGTTGTTTAGTCTGTTGAAGTCTGTTCCCATAAGAAGTAACATTCACATACAGGGCAATCTCAAAATCTTATAAATGAATCACTAAATTTAAATTTAGCAAGACATTATTATTATTATTATTATTATTATTGTTGTTATTATTTATCGATATGATCTTATGACAACCACCTGTCCCTATTATTAAATTTAAAGTACAATACATTCAAGAATCTATATTATTCTCAACTTATAATTTTACATAATACTTAACTTACACCATTCAAAAGACGTCTTATTATCCAGCTCACCCCTCTTGGTGCAATGCATATTCTTTAGATATACTACACATTTTTGGAATTATCCATTTATTAAATTGTAAGCTACAATTAAAATTAAAACAATTTTTCCTCACTTAACTACATTTTTTGGCAGTTCACAATACTACATATCTCACCATTAAAGCTCAAAGCAAGTGACTTAAGGATTCGGATTCTGATATTTATGTTAGTCAGATTGTACATAAAACACAATTGGTTAGATGTGAAATCTGTAAGCTGGCTGGGCTTCAAACAGATGTAACTTATATCTTGAAATGCCTGTAAAATAATTCCTCAGAATAATCAAGAACACAAATATTGCATAGAACATTCGGCAAAAATATTCAATATGTTTATATGATTGTCCTTGTACAGATGTTATAGACTTTGTTATGGTCCTTAGGATGCTACCATTTACATATATTCTTTGGCCCTGTTCTGTGTGTTATATAGGCAGATTAACTACATTTTGAATATGCATAGTATGTTTAGTTGACTTAAATGCTAATCGGTTGTACAAAGAGGTTTGCACTTCAGTGTCACACACGTTAATCATAGCTGTATGGACTTGTAAACAGTGCACACAGTTATTTTAGATTTTATGTAGCCTTGGTTAGTATGTCATCTGCATAATTGCATTCATATGTTTTATTGTTATGGTTTCGGCAAAAAAAATCTGTTGCAGACTGTTGAAATCTTTCTAAAATTCTGCTAAAACTTAAAAAGTATATTTATCTAGGTGACTGAACCCAAACACTTAGCAGCATCTAAAAACCAAATCAAGATAGACAGTATCAATACCTAAGAAGCAGTCCAATGTACATATTAAATAGGCCATAGTATAAAACAGAAAAATGCTATGTATAAAAGTAATATGTAATAGTATGCAGTTGACAATATAGAAGGAGAAACTGTGCCAACAGAGTTCAGTGACTTAAGTGGTAAAATGTAGGTGTCCGTTTGTTTTTACTAGATATGGAAGTTAAGCATTATTTGGCAGAGACTGTGTGAGGAAAATTGAATTAAACTGCTATTTTGTCAAGGTACTGTATGTGTTGCCACAAAATGCTAACCCTCATTTACTCTGTTCTGCTAAGATACTCTTGAAAGCACCCATCAGTAAGAGTAATCAGCGACACAAACATGAGGCAAATACTTTGTTTTTGTAGAGATACTAAAGCATATTAGCAGTATTTATTTCAAGCATTTCATTAGAGAGATGCTTAGAGAGGTATAGGTTAACCTACAGGCAGCCATTTAAAACAGTATGTTCTCAAGTTGTGAATCCCCTCAACTAGTTGTTTTCTAAGTGTAGATGTTGCTCCTTAACAATGTTCCTTACTACAAGAAGAGTAAAGTAATACATGATTAAAATGTGTCTTGTTTTCTGTTCTAGTTCCTTTTATCTCCCTGATTAAAAGCATTGTGACCTCCCTGTAACTAATGTTTTCGCATTTTTTCCATAGTCTTTGGAGGATTTTCATTCTTCTCAGACAGTGATTCACACGCCAGGCAAAGCTTATAATTGTAAAATTTCTACAACATGAAAAGTACGTACTTGTACTTCTTAGATCAGATGCCAGAGATTGTACAAGTTGCTGTATTTGTCTCACTTTTTTTGTTAGTTCTCATTATGGCAGACAAATGCTATTGCTTTAGAGCTGAATTCATACAGTCACTGAAATGATCATATTGCACAAATAAAAAAGCATTACAATAATGTGTGATTAGTAACTCTTTGTTAGCAAGTTCACAGCATACCCCTCAATCACTATTTATATGGTGCATCTCAAAACCCTCTGTACTGCAGAAAGAGTGTGTTTTTACACATTTCCCAGTGATATTTAAATAGACACTGTAAATTATGCTGTCCAGTCCTCAAGCATTTCACGTCTTTGTGCGTTTGTTTGTTGTTACCATGTATTATGTTTTTAATCTAAAGTTTTCTCACATCTGGATACTCATCATACATTATGGCACATGTTTTGGCTACTAAAGTTTGAGAGCTGTGTTTGTTAGATAGGCATAATTAATGGAACAAAATGCAAAAGAGGATATTATACAAAGTATGATAACAAAAGATGTAATGTGTATAAAAAAAACCCTCAAAATATGAGGCCTTCCAAATCAGATATGTAACATAGAAGAAAGGAATTACTCGTATTGGTGCCGAAACAAGAGCCTTCCTCCTTTACCTCTGTGTAAGCATTTGAGTAGGACATACACCCTGTTAAATTTTCCTTTTTGAACAGGTGCTGCTCTTTTTTTTCTGAGTTGGGGCAGTTTATTGCAGCCATGCGGACACTAGCAGATGTTGATTCTTGGTTCTGTGAAATCTTCTCCTTTCAGCTTTTTCCCATTAGGGGTCACCACAGTGGAACAACAGTCTGCAGGATGATTGGCAGTGGAGTTTTACAGTGCTAAGTTGCCAGCCCAGTGCCTCACCTTTCACAGAAGGCACACAAACACACTCACACCTAGGGCCAATTTAGAGTGTCCAATCCACCTGCAACATGTCTTTGGGATGTGGGAGTAAACCAGAGCACCCAGAAGAAACCCACATGACCACAGGGAGGATATGCAGACTCTGCACAGAAGGTACCCCAGCTAAGAATCGAACCAAAGAATCTCTTGCTGTGAGGCAGCAAGGCTAACAGCTGCACCACCATGGCCACCTCTTGGTTCTGTGAAATCATATTCAGATATCAGTCATGTGGAATTTTTAACACATTATCTTTGCAAACCTACTTAAATAAATAAATATGTTTAACAAAGCAACATCAATAAGATTCTGGTTGGGTTGTGGAATTGTACTTAGAGCTTGGACATCATAGAATCTGGATATTTGGCATATTATCTGTGACTTGCTAATTGACCTATAGGTGTGTACAAGCTGCTGATTGCACTGCAGACATGTATACTGAGGTTCGGCTTTAAGTTATTGGTATGTCACTTTTGGAATATTTAAAATCTCTCCTGTATCTGTGGAATCATACAAAGTCAGCAAAGGTCATTACCTGCTGCTACTGTAAGCCTGCTGAAGTCAGATGTATTTCCAGAAACTGGCAAAGAGTGTGATATCACAACCAGTAAGAGGACGTAGAGTGTTTCATGTTGTTCCTGCAAAGTTTACCTCTTACTGAGTATTAGGGAAGGGGTGTTCTTCAAATAAGTATCTAATTTTTTAATATACCATTTTCCGTTAAGATACCCCTTACATGTGGTAAATTTCTCCACATCTGTGTATTTAGAACTCAGACTATAGACAAGTTTCCCCATGTATGGAAGCAGGTGAATTTGCACTCGTGTATTTAGGATCAAGACTATACAAAAGAGAGCATATTCATATGTGAGTTGTTGGGGGGGTACTTTTATTCTTAGAATGACATCAGTTTATTTGTGATATGGACATATGGCTGCAGCAAACAAGTCCTGACAGTATGACAGTTCACTTCCATGAAGCTGCCATCCTTTTCATAATGATACTTTCATGCCAAGATGTCATTTATTGCCCTACAGAAAAAAAAAAACCTCCTGGCTATGGTGTCAGCTGAAATTACAAGGTTTACAATTAAAGCTGATAAAGACGCAGTTATTTTGCTCTGTTGTGTCTACAAGGCACCTCATGCCACCATGGAATTCTGTCAGGACCAGGGATTACCATGAGCCACCAGACCAGAAGTAGATCAGGTGATACTTACTTACATTCCTGCAAGGATTTCTGCATGAAATGCCATCTGTTAGAGTAGTAGCATATATGTGCTTCTGCATATGTACCCCCCCAAGGGACATCTGCCTCTGTCTGAACTGAATCAAAGACCAGACAGATGCACTTCTTTCTGGCCTTAAGTAGCGGACAATGTTGCAGCTTCTTGGGACCATAGGCTTCTGGTTTTAAAGAGCTGGACACTGACATGTCATTTCTACCTTATCTGGAAGAACTTCTTACATGTCATTTCTACCTTATCTGGAAGAACTTTTTACATTGTTTTCCGTGTATGGTTCACCAGAGGCAAAGACAAAAAAAAGCACCATTGACCTGACTGTCTTTAGCTGTTGTCAGTATTCTCTGTTCATGCCATGCACCAGAGGTGAAAATAAAATTTGCCATTTTCAAAATTAAATTTACTACTTTCAGAGCCTGTGAATGAATTGTAGAATCACAGACACTGATTGCTAAAGAAAATCAAATTTTTGCCTAGAGTTCCTGTTTGACTCATGTTCTTCTGAATGGGCAGGATTCATAGTTTATAAATTATCCCCTTTCCAACTGTTATTAAACTGCACATCACGAACTTTGCCTTTCCATTTCTGGAACCATTTACAGGTTTGCTGACCGTGTCCAGTTGTACAGTTTCTGTAAACCTTTACAGTGTTTGATGGACATTACAGTGCACTTGTCCTTCTCCTTAATCATCTTAACTTTTGAGTCAAAATGTCTGTTCCACCTTCTAAAAATATATTGTCTGCTTCCCCTCCAAGTGAGAGAGAGAGAAAGAGTCTTAGGAAAACACTTGCTAAACAGCTTCACTTCAGTGCCTTAGTTTTATTTATTTTTTATTTAGTGAGGTAGTGCACATACTCAAGGCAGAAACAGCATGCATAGTCTGGGTGAAAAAATCCCAATGAGCATCAATACAAAAGTATAAATAATGGAAGGACAAATGACAAAGAAGTAAGAACAGGTGACTACAGATGCAAGTAATACGTGTAATGAACACGCATTGATTTACAGTATTGTGACAGCAAGTGAATAGTTATTCTTCAGCCAAATATTGTTTCTCACAAAAACTGAAAGGTGTACATTATTGCAGTGTAGGAAGAAGAAGAAAAACAGAAGCAAACTGGTAATGCCAAACTTTATTGCAGGGTGAGGATTCCTGCACTGAAATGGATACGTGTTTGGAAAATTTCACTACAACATGCATGATGCCTCTAACATGCTGGCAAGTAGAGAAACTGTTTCAGCATTACCAAATGCTTGTATGGACCTCTCACTCTAATAATTTGTAGCCAACTCCTAGAGTGACCCATGGACAGCCAGTGCTATCCATAGAGTTGTCAAGGCAAAGGGATGGGGTGGGGGGAATGGAAGTAGATTGCTAGGTCTTTCTTCCTTTTCACACACATGCACACGGTCACGCCTCCTGATACACTCTTATGAAGTCATTAGAGAAATGTCGTATGTCACTTTAATACAAATCACCAGACATGTCCTTTTCTCATTATAATACCTTATTTGACCCTATTTCTTATCATTGTTTCATCTCTGCCAGGAGCTTATGAATGTCTTTCACAGGAGCTGAGGAATAACTCAGCGTTGTTGTATCCCACCCTAATAATATATGATCTTTTAACTTTCACCAGATTTTTCACAAAATTCCCATTCGTCCATTGCACCTGGATCCCTTACCTCCATTCACTAACCTTATTTGTTTCTGAATCTTGTCTTGTCACTCATTAAGCTTGTGGCTTGAGCTATCCTTTAATGTTGTACTATGTGGTTTCATCTTTCATACCTTATATAGGTAACCTTAGTATCCTTGTAGGGTAGCAATAACCATATTTTCAGAAAAAGATGAATATTCCAACAGCAGAAGAAGGATGGTGTGCTTTCAAGCTCAGATCACCTTGCTGTTGAAACACTTAATACTTGAGTATCACACCATATTTGCTCTGAAGGTAATCACTGCCTATCAAAGATGCTAGTTCTATAACCATCACTTTCTGCAGGGGAAAGACCGACTAAATCTAAATGGTAATTATCAGCCTCTCAGACAAGCACAGGCTCCCTTCCTTTAAGTGAGATGACATTCTGTGCCTCAAGAGACAGTTGCCATTGGCGTGGTCAAGTCTTGTCCTTTCGCTTACCACTTGACCAGCGTGGCACCTGATACCCATCCATCCTTTGCCTTTTAGCTGGTAAACCCATAAAACAACTCTTCTTCTTCTTTCGGCTGCTCCCATTAGGGGTCGCCACAGCAGATCAACTGTTTCCATTTCTTCCTGTCCTCTGCATCTTGCTCTGTCACACCAACCACCTGCATGTCCTCTCTCACCACATCCATAAACCTTATCTTAGGACTTCCTCTTTTCCTGTTACCTGGCAGCTTCATCCTTAGCATCTTTTTCCCAATATACTCTGCATCCCTTCTCAGCACATGTCCAAACCAACATAATCTTGCCTCTCTGGCTTCTTCTTCAAACTTTCCAACCTGGGCTTACCCTCTAATATACTTATTCCTAATCCTGTCCATCTTCGTCACACCCAGTGCTAATCTTAACATCTTCAACTCTGCCACGTCAAGCTCTGATTCCTGCCTTTTTGTCAATGCCACTGTCTCCAACCCATATAACATAGCTGGTCTCACTACCCTCTTGTAGACCTTCCCTTTCACGCTCACAAATCACTCCTGACACTCTTCTCCACCCACTCCATCCTGCCTGTACTCTCTTCTTCACCTCTCTTCCACACTCACCATTACTCTGAACTGTTGATCCCAAGTATTTAAGCTCATCCACCTTCACCACCTCTACTTCCTGCATCCTCACCATTCCTCTACCCTCCCTCTCATTCACACACATATATTCTGTCTTAGTCCTGTTACCCTCATTCCTCTTCTCTTTAGAGCATATCTCCACCTCTCCAGGGTCTCCTCCACCTGTTCCCTACTCTCACTACAGATCACAATGTCATCTACAAACATCATAGTCCACGGGGACTCCTGTCTGATCTCGTCTGTCAACCTGTCCATCACCACTGCAAATAAGAAAGGGCTCAGAACTGATCCTTGATGTAATCCCACCTCCACCTTAAATGCATCCGTCACTCCCACCGCAGACCTCGCTGCTGTCACACTACCCTTGTACATATCCTGTACCACTCTTACATACTTCTCTGACACTCCTGGCTTCCTCATACAATACCACAACTCCTCTCTAGGCACGCTGTGATATGCTTTCTCTAAGTCCACTAAAAGACACAATGCAACTCCTTCTGACCTTCTATGTACTTCTCCATCAACACTCTCAGAGCAAACATCTGTAGTGCTCTTTCCTGCCATGAAACCATACTACTGATCACTAATCATCACCTCCCTTCGTAACCTAGCTTCCACTACTCTTTCCCATAACTTCATGCTGTGACTGCTCAATTTAATCCCTCTGTAGTTACTACAGCTCTGCACATCACCCTTATTCTTAAAAATAGGTACCAAAACACTTTTTCTCTATTCCTCAGGCATCCTCTCACTTTCCAAGATTTCATTAAACAATCTAGTTAAAAACTCCACTGCCATTTTACCTAAACACCTCCATGCTTCCACAGGTATGTCATCTGGATCATCAGCCTTTCCATTCTTCATCCTTTTCATAGCTATCCTTACTTCCTCCTTGCTAATCCACTGCACTTCATGATTCACTGTCTGCACATCATCCAACCTTCTCTCACTCTCATTCTCTTCATTCATCAGCCCCTCAAAGTACTCTTTCCATCTGCTCAACACACTCTCCTTGCTTGTGAGTACATTTCCCTCATTATCCTTTATCACCCTTACCTGCTGCACATCTTTACTAGCTCGGTCCCTCTGTCTAGCCAATCGGTACAGGTCCTTTTCTCCCTCCTTAGTGTCCAACCTTTCATACAACTCTTCATACATCTTATCCTTAGCTTTCACCACCTCTCTCTTTGCCATGCACCTCATCTCCTTATACTCTTGTCTACTTTCTTCATCTCTCTGACAATCACACTTCTTCTTCGCCAACCTCTTTCTCTGTATACTCTCCTGTACTTCTTCATTCCACCACCAGGTCTCCTTGTCCTCCTTCCTCTTTCCAAATGTCACATGAAGCACCTTTCTAGCCATCTCTCTTACTAGCTCTGCTGTAGTTACCCAGCTATTCGGTAACTCTTCACTGCCACCCAGTGCCTGTTTTAACTCTTCCCTGAACTCCAGCTCACAATTACCCTTTTCAATTTACACCATTTGATCTCTTGTGCTGCCCTCACACTCATTCTCCTCTTCTTGATCACCAATGTCATCCTACAAACCACCATCCTATGCTGCCTAACTACACTTTCCCCTGCCACTACTTTACAGTCTCCAATGTCCGTCAGACTGGCCCTTCTACATAAGATATAATCCACCTGTGTGCATCTTCCTCCACTCTTGTATGTCACTCTATGCTCCTCCCTCTTGTTAAAAACATATTCACCACAGCCATGTCCATCCTTTTCGCAAAATCCACTACCATCTGACCTTCTGCATTCCTTTGTTTAACACCATACCTACCCCTCACTTCCTCATCCCCTCTGTTCCCTTCACCAACATGCCCATTGAAATCTGCTCCAATCACAACTCTGATAAGCTTTTTTATGCTAAACCCAATTGGGATTTGTGAGTCACCTGGTCAGCAGGTATTTGCAGGTGAATGCCATCCCTAGATCTTTCTCCAAGGGTGGCTCCTTGAGACATTCTCTGATGTTTAACTGAATCACCATAGTGGTGACAATTTGGATAGCTGGTTTTCTGGTTGCTACCCTCATACTAGTTTGTCAAGAGTAACCCTACCAGGAGCACAGAGCTTCAGACAATGTTGTCTGTGTTCTGCGTCTTTATAGACATGAGTGCAGCATTTTATAGGGGTACCATCTACTGACTCCATAGTCCTGCTGGTGAGTGTGGTGATTGATAGTAGTTTTATAGAAGTAGTTCTTCTGGTGAGATTTCATTGCTTACATGAAGAATGGTAGAGTAATAGTGAGATTAGATGGAATTTTTTTGCCTGATCTACACCCAAGTGGTGAACTGTTTTTTAGAATTCTATGCTAGTAATTAATTGTTCACAACAAACACTATGTTCAAAAACAAAAATGTCCATCACTGTACTTAGTGTCACATCACTTCAGGCCCTCATGTTCTGGCCACTCAAATCAACACAGATGTTGAGGTGGCAGCTTATTTGTGCTTGGTAGTGAGGTGGATCAGATAGCCAGGTGTCAGCAGACCAGACTTTTTTTTTAAAACAAAAAACTTATTTATTATATTATCACTTATAGACAGTCATACACTTATGTAATGAAAACAAACCCTATTGACATAATTTTTGGTTGCAAACATTATACTTCACTTATAATCTATCCAGTTATTGTCAGTCAAACATTACATAGCTCATTCAATGCTGTCTTCTTTTAAACCTCATTCTTCCTCCAAAATGTTATTCTGCATGTATTGTTTCCACAATTTCCATTTTTTTCTATGTAATTTTCTCCTACCCTTTGATGAAAATCTCGTTTCCAGTTGTTTTACCTCTGTTAATATATTCATTGCTTCTTGTGCAGTTGGTTTAGACTTTGATTTCCATTTTCTAGTAATTGCTTTTTGGCAACCACCATAATTAGACTCAGCAAGGCCTTACTACGTCTAGTCAGTTCCAGTTCTGTATGATAGATCAAAAAAATAATTTCCTTAGTTATACCCAGTATTTCTGACAGAGTAGTCCGCAGGGAATTCTTAAAGTATACCAGCTCATTACACTTTCAAAAAATATATTCCCAGTTACCAGTTTCTTCCGTCATACCTCAGACATTTGCCATCTACCTGAGGAAGAATGTTTTGCAGTCCACTTGGGGTATAAAATATCTATGTAAACATTTCAAGCAAAGATCCTAAATATTCCAGACTTTATTGCACATTTGGGCGACAAACCTATACCCCCTACTGTACTTATCCACTGTCTCCTCCCAATCCTTTCTAACCTCTTCTGATTCATTCCTGTATCTGTCATGCCATATTTTATATGCTCTACTAATTATCCCTTTTTAACAGCAGTTTCTGTTCTAGATTCTGCTAAAACTCTACCAGTGCTGATCTTTCACTTAGGATCCCCTATTACTTTTCTTTGGCTATACTCTGATATCAATAGCAGAACAGACCCTTGAAACCAAAACATGCAGTGACCATGTCTAAAGAATACCAGAATATGCACTGAACATGTCCTGGGAACTCCTCCTTTACCTCCTGAAGAGCTTCTCCCATTTAGCTGGAGATTTGGGGAATGTGGAATTTGAATGGACCACATTCTTCAGTAATTGAGCCAGCAGCAAGAGAAGTGTGGCCAAAAGGTGAAAAAGGTGATTAGTTCTGGTGGGCAAAAGGCCTTTCATGCTTTGTAAGCAGGGAGTAGTGGTCTCTGGAGCTAATCATTAGGGACTAGCAGACCATAAAAATAACAGCATCTGTAGTCACAAAAGTAAAAGCATGTGTTTGGGAAGAGTTTGACGAGTCCACAGAGAAAGATTTTAAGACAGCCTTTGAGATGTTGTGATAAACCCATCCATTAATGTAGAAGGTAAAGACAGGACATTGCTCAGGCAAAAGGTTGAGAAATGTAGACTTTAACTGGGGATATCATATGGAGGTCAAAGAAACACTTTGTCCAACTCTTTAATACAGTGACCATGCCCTTTGTTGAGGAGGCAGTGCCAGAAACAACTGGTGGGACTTGATCCTTTTCTACAGATGGGGTCACTGTGGTGACTAAATATTTCTCCAGTGTAAAAGCTATGGAGTGGAAGTGATCCATTTGGAAATGTGGAAGGTGCTGGCCATTGTTGCATTGTCATGGTCAGCATGCTTTTGCTATGCTGTGTGGTAGGCAGGTAAGTACCTCTGGACATGCAAGCTGAGATTGTGACCAGCAATTTCAGAAAAAAAAGGATAGCAACAGTCCTCACAGCTGTCCCTGTTTTGGAGGAACACTCCTATTTTCAGGCCTGATTTACTGCAGCACAGGATTTCCTATTGGGGTGGGGGGCTTGATTTACCCAATCACACAAATTCTGAGTCCCCCTCATCCCATGTGATTTTTGAAGTTGTCTAGCACACAGAAAACTGCACTACACAACCAACATACTAGTGGCAACAGCAAGTTAACGAATGAAGAAACGCATCTTGCGTCTCCCTTTCTCGGAAGCAAAAATAAAGTTAGGCCAGATTTGTTAACGCCTACACTAAGTGTACACGAAGTGTACACAGTTTTGAGTGAATAAACAACACTAGCATGTTATTGTTGTCTTTTGTCTTTTCCTGGTTAGGGGTCTCCACAGCGGAACTCTGGTCCGCTAATGATTGGCAGTAGATTTTGACGAACGCTGAGGAACAACACTAGCATAACTCCCACCATCTTCTTCCTAGTTTTAGTTCTGCTGCTGATTCTCTTGTGACCTTAAATATCGAGGGGGGTTCATAAAGGTTACCACAATGTGTAGATCTACATTAGTGTAATATTTCTAAGTTAATATACAGCACAAAAAATGTGGTAGGGATGTTCTTGAATACAGATGGCATATACTTGGTGTACACTCAATGAAGGTGTTCATGAATCTGCCCCCTTGTGTGGTAGAATCTTGCCATACAGTTGATTAAAATGTATAGATTACACTGTCTTTTTTGATAAAGTGCTTCTATTTTTCCATCAGTTTTGCCACTCTGTTTTTTCAAACATGTTTCTGAGTTTGTCTACATTCCTACCAGAAGCATTAAGAGTTATGTGCTATATGATATTCAAATATTATGCTAATTAGATGTCCACATTTTCATCTAGATGTTCATATTGTTCAAGGGCCTTTGTTTCTACTTTCAATATCTGCAGGTTGAGATGTAAAGACAGCAGTGTTTATTCTAATCGTAGAAAAATTACATTTCTCTGTCTCCCTGGGAAAGCCTCTGCCCAGGTGCTTTGAATGTTACTTTGTCTGTTAAGCTGACCTTCTTACTTAGAAGCATAAATTCCATTCTTACCATGGAACATGCCCCTTGTCCTGATAGCAGATGAGTTGTCGGAACTTGACAGAACACTGCTGGGTAAGATGTCACAGTAGAGCCACCTGCAGTTTTGGGCTAAGAAGAGTCACTTAATGTCATTTGGGCACCAGGTGAGGATGCCACATACATGGCTTCTCATGGGAGGATGACTTAGCCATCCTACAGGAACATTTGTTTCAAATAAATAACCTGTGACAAAAATCATGGACTAAAACTATATGCCAAAAAAATGCATTATTGTATCCTTTGAAAAGTCATCTACCCCATGGAACTACCACATTGGCAATACCCTCTAACAGTTGACCCAATTGTTTGGGATTTAGGAATGTATGTAGACAGTGACCTAACTTTTGACTAACAAGTGACAGTTGTAAGAATGTCCTTCTATTATTGCACAGCTTATAAACAAAGGGATTGTGTCTTGATCTATGGATGTCATTGTCTCCCTTTATTCAGCCGTCATTAGGCCAGTCATTGAGTATAATGCTCCCTTTGGCATGTATCTATCCCAACACATGCAACAAATGGAATACCCACAGAAGTACCTTATTAAAAGGATACAAGGCCTAATCAGTATGTCCTTCATGGACTCACCCAAAACCCTGTCACTATACTCAGTATCCTACAGACTGCTAAGAAGTGACCTATGTCTGGCATACAAGGCATTCTCCAACCCATTACTGATGGATTTACTGTACATCAGCAAGTTAAATAGCATCAAAAATACTGTCTAGGGATCTAAACCTATTCTGCAACATCAACAGTACAGTTTAGAAGGACAGGTATATCTCACAGTAGATACCATTGCTGTGGAACAGAACATCCAAATAAAACAAAGTTCATCACTGTCCATTTTCAAGCCAGCTTAGATCTATGGATGGGAACAGAAAATTTACTCCAGGAGGGCCCCCTGTACTACTAATAGACAGGGATAGCTCCTAAATGCTTTATCCCATGCATGAACCCCCCCCACCCAAAATTATCTATGGTATGATCCTAGTTATTCTCATTAATGGTAATATTTAATTATTGACTATGGGTTGTGTAAGGACAGTCTATAACCAAATGGTATAAGTTATTTTGAGCACAAAAAGGGAAATTGGCTAGGCTTAAAATGTCCACAAGGGCAACTAGCCTAGTACTTACCTACAAACCTATGAATCTGTGAGTGTCAAGTACAGGCAAGTGGGAGGAGGCCCCAAGGCAGACCCGACACTTACTGGAGGACCTATATCTCTTGTCTTGCCTGGGAGCACTTGTGAATCTCACAGGATGAACAGGACATTGTTGCTGTGGACAGGAAGATTTGTACTGTCCTGCTCAGCTTGTTACCACACTGACCCTCCACAAGACAAGTGGTTTAGAAAATGAATGGATAGTTGGTGTAAGGACAAAGTCTCTGTAACAAAGCATCCATTTTTCAAGCCTAGCTAAGCCATAATCAACCAGACTTTGTTGCCGTCACTGAGACATGGCTTAAGCCCCATATTTCAGACTCTGAAATACTACCCCCAGGCTTCCAAGCCCTTAGGTGTGATCATACACTCAAAAAAGGTGGTGGTGTCACCTTAATCTACTCCAACTTGCTCTCCGTAATCCCCTACCCAAATAAAATTCCTCAGTTTGGTAATGCTGAAATACTGGCCTGCTTACTTAAAATAAATAACCACAAAAGTCTCTGCATCATCGCCCTATATATCCCTCCTGGAAACAATATCCCAATCCTGGAAGAAATCCTCCTGTGGTCCTCTACCAACATAAATAATGAGACATACATACTAGGAGACGTAAATATAAATTGAGACAACATCAATAACTCTATACCCAGTCACTCCATTAATCTCTTTAACTTTATCTATTACTAGACCAAATAAAACCAATCCTCCAGGCTCTACCCTTGACTGGATTCTAGTATCCTATCCAAATAAAATTACAAACTCAGGCATAATTCCTGACTCCATCCTTGACCACCTCCCAGCTTATGCCCATCGCACTACCTCTTCTTCCCTTCTACAACATCACTACATCCACACACGTAACCTTAGTAATTTCACCCCTAGCCTATTCTCTAACTCCCTCAAACTAATAAACTGGAACATTCTAAATACACTTCCTCTTGACGATGCTGTTGACCACTTTAATTCCACCTTTCTAGATATTTTAAATAGTGTAGCTCCAACTAGAACAAAAAGAATAAAAAACAACTCTGCCCCATGGCTCACAAAAGATATTAAAAAAATAATGCATCAAAGGGACAAATCCTGGAAACTTTATCAAAAAAATAAACTCCCTGAGACCCTACTTCAGTACAAGCAGCTCCGCAACCTCACAAAAAAAAGCTAATCCTCAGAGACAATAAATCCTACTTTATCAAACTCCAGTCCAACCATACTACAAACCCCAAACAATTATGGAAATCTATAAATTCTCTTCTCAACTCAGGTACCCAAAACAATCCCTGCCCCGATCAAGAATTAGCCTCTCTATTTAATTCTTTCTTTATTAACTCCATATCCGAACTAACAAAATCTTATGCCAAAAATACTCCCTCGTACACTCATACTTCCTCCATCATAACCCCTCCTTCCACTGACTCCAATTCCACTCCCATCTTCAACCTAAAACCCATATCCACCAACTATATAAGAAAACGTCTCTCCAAACTAAAACCCTGCTCTAACGCTCCTGACAACATCCCCTCTATTTTTCTTAAATCCGCTGCTGATGGAATAGCATTCCCTATAAGTCTGTTAATCAATAGGTCCCTATAGGAATCCTACATCACCAAACTCTGGCACACTGCCTATATTCTACCTATTCATAAAGGTGGAAAAAACACAAATATCTCAAATTTCCACCCCATAGCCATCCTCTCCCCAATCTTCAAAAACCTAGAAAAATGTGTTCATCTACAATAATGCCATTCCTAACTCAAAACCACCTCCTCTCTCCTACCCAGCATGGCTTCCGACCTGGGCACAACACTACAATAGCTCTCCTCTCTTTCCTAAATACAGAGATTCCGGCGAAATAGTATCCACAGCGCTTCTGGACTTCTCCAAAGCCTTTGATACTGTTTCCCAACCCATCTTCTGAGCCATGTCTCAAACCTAAATCTCTCTCAAACTACCCTCTCCTGGTTCTCAAGCTACCTGTCCAATAAAGCTCAGGCTGTAAAATGGAGGAAAAGTATCTCCCCTTTTCTTCATACCCCCACAGGCGTACCTCAAGGATCCATTCTTGGACCAATGCTGTTCAATATCTTTATCAACACTTTTCACTCCACCATTCCCAATGCCAAAATAATCCAATATGCAGATGACTCAACTTTAGTCTGCTCTGCCTCTAATCTACCTGAACTCTTAACAAAGACCCAGACTGCCTTCTCAACAACCGAAGCCTGGATGCTCCAAAGTCATCACTCCCTAAAAGGAAACAAATCCAAAATGTTAATCTTCCTTCCTTCAAAATCCTTCTCTTTTGACAAAACCTCTTTCCAAATTCTAAGCCAAAATAACTCTCCTATTGTAGTTGCCCCCTATACAAAGTTACTAGGTGTAACTATAGATGAACACCTAAAATTTGACAACCATGTACTCCTAAACATCAAAAAAAAACCACACCAAAAACTGGGTATTCTTTATAGGAATAACCACTTTCTCTCACCTCTTACCAGACGTACTCTTGCCTCCGCTTATCTCCTTCCCTCCCTAAATGTATGCGCCCCCTATTAACCAACTTATCTGCATCTATTACATCCAAATTAGAAAACTGTTACAACAAAATATCCAAATTCGCCACTAATTCCAAAACCTCCTGCCACCATTGCCTTGCCCTTAACTCTCTAGGCTGGCTAGAACTTCCAAACTATCTGGACTTCCTCCAGCTCACCACTACTCATAAGTTATTCTTCAACCCCACCAAATGCCCTGGCCTCAAAAACATCCTAGTCCCCTATGTTCCAAATAGAACTGTAAGATCTGCACATCAAAACCTAATATCTGTTCATAAACCCAACAGACCACCAGGGCAACTACTTCTCTCATTTTCCTTAGCCAAAAATGGAATTCCCTCCCTCCTTCCCTAAGAATAATAGAAGTTATGGAGAGCTTCAAAACATAGTTTCATTCCTACCTCTCCTCTGTTCAGAAATGAACCTGCATTCTTCCAACCTAGCAAGCTCTCCCCTTCCCCTTATTCCTCTCTTTGCTCCATGCTGTATTTTTAACCATGTACTGCCAAAGCTTCGATCCCTCCACTCAAACTAGTTCCTTTACTCGATGGAATATATACACCCTTCAACAACCCATCTGCTTCTAACCAAGTGTCTATCACCCTGGCTTCTACTTCTCTAACGCCAACTCCTTATAATCAAAAATGTTCTTCCTATGTCAAGATTGTAAATATACCTGTCTTTATTGTAAATAATCTAGTATTTATATTAAGCATATGTTGTGTATTTGTATCCAGCATTTTACTTTTTACTTGTATCATAAATCTTTACTAAATTTTGCTTGTTGGAGCTTTTCTCCCCGGGCCTCCACTGAAAATGGGCACACTGGACTTTCCTGGTCAACAAATTGGAAATAAATAAGTAAATGGTCAGACAGCTATGTATACCATTTCACTTTTTTAACTTATACTGTTGTTTTTGTTCGTGATCCACAAGATGGTAGTAGCAACAACATGACCTTACTTTACTTGATCATCCTGTGAATTCCTTTATTGATCACAGAGAACATACTTAACATGAGTTGTTTCCATGATTGGTTTTATTAATTGAGTTAATTCCACTAAGTCAATCACTCGTGTGTAAAGATGAAGGGGAGAAAAGCTCCATAGCACAAATCTTGGGGTAGTCTTTAGTTTTAGAATGGCCAGTTGACCTTAACAGCCTGCCTTTAGATTGAAAAAGGAAACAGAAGTATTTGGAGAGAACCTGTGCAGATAAGATGGGAACATGCAGACAACACAGACTTGCAAACTCTGCAAAGTCATAAGGCAATCTATAGACTGAAGCCTAGACTGACTCTCTCTTTCTCTCTCTCTCTCTGTCTCTTTCTCTTTATTCTTTCTTTTTTTAAGGACTTTTGTGTTTCTTTCTTTGTCTTCTTGTTTTCAGGAGTCTGCTATTAACATATCTGCATATATTCTGTTTTTTTCTATACCACATTGGGGGTAGATAATTTACTACACAAAGTAAACTGTGTGTTTCCAGAATAAATCTGTCCACTCATAACCATTTATATTCCTCGCAGTAAGTATTTTGAAGTTATAGGCGTGGAACACAAACAGCCTCAAAATAGTAAGGTTTAACTGGCACTTTGTGACTGCTGTATTTATTAAGATTTGCATGTGTTTTTCAGCCTGTAAGCTGAAATACTTACGATTAGATGCCTGTTCTGCTAAGATAGCTTTCAAAAGCTGACATGTTTATCAGCATGATAAACTAGCTATAGTAAGAAAATGCTATGCATTTGGGTGGCATGTGTGACAGAATTGGGGGGTGGATGATTGACTATTAGAAGTGCTTGCATTGCAGTCACAGGAAGTTAATGGAACCTACTCCCAAGGGTGGAGTTGGGCATACCCTTTGTTCTGATCTCTGCACATTTTTTCTAAGCATCTTCTAAAAAAATAGTTTGTCTTACAGAATGTAGACTAGATTTACAACTGTAAACTGATGCGTGCATGGCATATATTTGTATGTAACTAGCTTAGGAGTTAGGCTTGCTAATTTTAAAATTTTTTTATAGCAATAGGGAGACATAGCTGAAAACAGTACTTCAATTAATTAAAGATATCGATGCAATATTTGAAGAGAGGTATATATTGTTTAGCTATGAGGAAGGGTGGGGTTAACACTAAAGTTGCAAGTACAAAGCGATGTTTTCTGCCTACCTTTATGCCTATTCCCAGGATATTTCTTGAAATGCTATGGATGTACAGTTGTGCTGAAAAGCAGCCAAAGTAATCATAGAAGGAATTAGCAAGACACAGAGCAAAAAAATGTCTGTGAATTCTTAGGTTTTTATGTGTTCTTAAAGAGAACACATTTGTTATTAAGAGACCTGCATAAAAATGCTAGCAAACATCCGTTAATGATGGAATTGTTAATAAGTAAGCAACTTGCAACAGTGTTCATGAAACTTAGTGGTTGTTTCCTAAGCAGTTCCTGTCTGCTAAGTTGTGGGCTGAAGCTTCTCTTTCTTTCTCCTGTAAGGAACCTTTTTTCAGAACTTCTCCCTTCTCCTGTTTGTACCTGTGGTATAAATTCTAGTGCTCTGGTTCCTGTACTTGTACCAAATTAGAGTTTTGTCAGAGTACTGGAATTGTATAAGTAAAAGACTTGACTTGCAAAACAAGTTATAACGTAAATGTATGTCATGGCATTTTTGTGAACATTTTGAAGATGGTTTGTCACATTACAACACAGTAGTTGAAGTATTGATGTGGTTTTCTTATAAATCTTTTGCTGTTCAAGTCTGGTACCTAGCACATTAAAATGTGGGAAGTAAAGTGCTTCAGTAATATTAAGGCAGTACTTCATTGGTGGTTGGCAATCCATGGTGTATCATGAGTGCCACATACCTCTCAACTGTCCAGATTTTCACAGAATGTCCAGATTTTTGCATCATATTTTTGGATCGTTCACCATGAAATTTGTTGTTTTCTGGCAAACCTAGAAGGATTCAATTCACTAAATAATAACAGACATTTGAGTTTAATTCTTCATACTCTTCACAAAATGCATAGTAAAACAAAATATTTTATTCTATCAACTTTATACGTTTATAAGAGCAATATTTAAACGTTTCCCCTCAATTGTTTTTAGCTTTATCCAGATGCTTTATGTTAAAAGGTTGAGAGGTATGTGAGTATCTGCAGCTGCCATTTCAGTCAACAACTCAAGATGACTTTTAAAAATAATGGAGAGAGGGTTATTTGCAAATGGAGGTATTGGTTTCAGGGCAATAACTTTTTATTTTGTTTGTGGCATGTATGTAAAACAGCTCAGCATTCAGAAAATAAGTTACTTGCCATGTTTTGTACATGTTTGATATACATACGTCTTGACCTGTGAGCATTAAAAGTCACTGACCATTGAAAATTACATCAGCGGGTAAGTAAGAAGAGCTCTTTCTTCTTTTTCATTGTAATTCCTGTTGTACTAGACCTGGTAGTTATAGAGAATCTTGTTATGGAGTTTATTTACTTAATAAGATATATCCCCATACCCTGGTTTAACTTACAAGGAACATTAGTAAATCTAGGAGGAGAAAAGCTAAAGCTTCAAGGCCAAAGTCTCAAGAATGTGCCTAAATCATAGCATTTGAGAGGTATGCTGATATATTAATTCGGCCTGTTTGTTTTGTAAGTTTTTTTAATGGTATATTAGTCAAGAAAAGAATGTTACAGTACTGTCTGCAGTACAAAAACTAGTTGGAAAATGTTTTACTGATTTCAAAACTGTTTTCAATACATATGCAACGTTCAGCCTGCTTGTGCTGGAGGAAGTCCGCTTGTGCCAGTGGAAGGCCCAGTGGGTCTTGGGACTGTCTGTTTTTAGTTAATATGGCGGATGCAATTTAACCCAAGTCCTTACTGTACTACTGTCTGAAACATTTCAGTACAGATGAATGTAAAGTGCAGGCAGCATCTCTCAAACCTGTCAGCTGTACAGATTTTTGCTGAATGTCCAGATTTTTTACTTTTATTTGTGGTCTCTTCCTCTTAAAATGTTTGATTTTCTGGCAAATCATTGAGGATTTAAGTCAGTAAATAATGGGCATTCAAGTTTCAGACTTTTTACCCATCAGAAAAGGCATACTAATGCAAAACCTGCAATTGTATCAACTTTCTAAGTTTATAGGAGCCATATTTAAAAACTGTCCCTGTTTTTGTGCGTTTGTCCCCTGGTTGAGAGGCATGCTCATCACAGGTGTGTTTGTAGAGATCCTTCCTTATTTTTGTCAACCGTTACTGACATTCTTTCATTCTTGCAGCATCTTTTCAAAGGTGGGATTTCCAGAACCATCTGCAGTACTCCACACGTATCTCTCAATTGTTCAGAATTTTGCAGGATGTCCAGATTTTTGCCTCATATTTTTGGTCTGTTCCTCATAAAGTTTGTGGTTTTCTGGTAAATGGCACTAAAACATTTGTGTTTCAGACTTCATATCCTTCAGAAAATATATACTAATGCAAAACTTGTTATTCTAGCAACCTTTTAAGTTTATAAGAGCAAACTTATAAGAGCAATATTTAAAATCCCTGCCTGATTTTAGGCTATTGTCCCACCATATTTTTGCTTCATCCAGAATTCTTACACTAAAGCATTGAGAGAAATGATTCCACGTATCACCTCATGAGCTATTGGAATAGATAAAAAATGAAATATTGTCTTTCTTGTGATATGTCTTGACTATGTTATTACATGTTAAGACTGACTGCTTACTTTTAGGAGGCATAACACAGACACAAAGTATACAAAGTGTACATTGTGTGAAAATTGCCTGTTTGATCAAGGTTGCTGTGAATGAGGGAAAGCCTGTCTCACCCAAGTTGTAGCAGATGCAGAGTTGCTTATGCTGAAATAGGAGCTACAGGGGCAAGATCTGTCATGGGATTTGCTGCTAAAGAAAAAAAATAGCATTAGTTCTCAAGTTCTCTGCATATACAATTAATTAACCATTTTTTACATACTAGCATTTGCACTAAAATCATTACTCTTTAAACTTTTTACTTTAACATTTTGTCATATATTTATACCAATATTCTTCTCCACTTAGTTACTGTCAGTATCATAGCTGATAATATCATATCATAGCCGTGCTTTAATGTATTCTTCCTTCAGGATGTTCTTTCACATATAAATTATCTTGTACTTTAGTATTTAATGGTCAGTCTAAGATTACCAAGTCTATTCATACTCTATTAAACCCATCAACTCTACTGACCCTGTAGAAGATCTTTTTATCATTTGCAGAGATTTACAGTTTTTCTTACCCATAGTTGGTGCTTTTATCATAGGTTCATAGGTAGGTACTAGGCTATCTGCCCAAGGGCATTTATAAGCATAGCCAGAGTGTGTCAGCTTTTGCCGCCCCATTGATTAATTAACTGAGCCTCTGTCAAGAAGAGCCAATGAAGTGATCCCAGGGGTGTATTTTCTGTTACCCATCCACTCGTCAAGGTTACTCTTGAAGAGTGTTAGTGAGGGGCTCTGCATGGGAGGAAAAGCCAGCTATATAAACAAGCATTGCCCACATATTACACATATGTATTTTTTTTTAAATATGGTATTATACTTCTGACTGAGTAATGTCTTTTCACTATCTTGAACAATTGAGGACTGCTTTTTACTATACTGTGTGTACTTGGGACATGGAAGTGCCAACTCCTGCACAGTGTACTTGGATAAGTGCACTTTTTGTCACTTTTTTCCTTTAACTGTGTCAGGAAAGGGGTCTACTTTAAGTTCACGAAAGCAGTAAAACCTGAATCTGAATTGCGCGACATGGAAAGAGCGAACCGCGAATACATCGAACGAATGAAACTGCGAAAGGGGAAATATCAAAATCGCATAGTTGGCCCATCTGCTGGATAGCTCTGTAAGGTAAGTGTTTGATAGTTACACACCTTAGGGTTAGGGAGATGTTAAGGTAAGTGCATAGGTAGGTAGTGTATGTAAGGTCTTATGTAGGTAATCTATGTAAGGTTTAGTGTAGGGTTTTGTTAAGTGTATGTGTGTGGAATATTTAATTTGTTTGGGTATATCTCCGTAGGGAAGGTGTGCAGTAGTTACGGACCTTAGGGTTAGGGAGGGGTTAAGGATAGTGCATAGACAGTTGTGTATGTGGGGTTAGTGTAGGGTTAGCAGTAGGATTTTGGTGCTTTAATTTAGGGTTAGAAGTAGGGATTTGGTTAGTGTATGTATGTGTTTTTTTATTGTGTTTGGGTAGGTAGTGTGTTGTGGGTGGTGGGTTGGCTGACTATGACGGTTCGAGGTTTACATTTTCCCGCTTTAGTACATTCAACGTATCCGCGGTTCGCTCTTTATGTGTTACGCAATTTGGATTTGTGTTTTTTGTGTTTCGAGGGTATAAAGTAGACCCTCAGGAATGCACATGCATTCTGCAGTTTAGCTGGAGATGCTTGCACATCCCTGATGTGCCACAGATGATTAAAAAAAAAACGTTTTTTGAAAAAGCCAGCTGTGGTAGCATTGAAGGGTAAAGCGCTGACTATGGCCTCTGAGATCCAAGTATGATTAGCAGGCCAGGCACATGAAGAAGCTGGCAGGGGAGGATGAGCATGACTTGTGGGGTGTGGGTGGTACAGCTAGCCACACATTGCCAGTAACATTGCTTTAGCAGATCAGGCAGTTGATGGAAATGGCAGTTAAGGATGAGCATGACCATTATGGGGGTAGAGCTCCCCACACATTGCTAGATACTCTCAGTAAAAAGCTGCTTTAACAGCCAGGGAGTTAATGGAGCTGACAGATAAGGGTGAGAATGATCATTTTGGAGGGGGAGGGAGCTGACCACACATTGCCACATACCCACAGGAGGAGCTGTGTTAGCAGCTGAGACAGTTGATTAAGGTGGCTGATAAAGGTAGTTCTGGCCATTATAGACAGAAGTGGCCACACACTGCTGCATACTCTTCAGTGGAACTGCAGTGCAGATAAGTGGCTGCAAGAAGGGTGTTTGGTTTATCTAGCCACAAAATGGTGATCACCTTCATCATGAGTGCACCAAATCATGCACCTACAAAGGGAAGGCATTGTAGGCCTCTGCGGTTATTTGCATGACTTGTTCTTCTACCCAGTGGTGGGGGTTAGGGACTCAATAAACACTCTTATAGCTAGGATGCAGATGGGAGGAACATGTAACCCTCAGCGCTCCCTGATTATGACCTCTGTGTTAGCCTGTCATATTCACAGTTCTCTCTAACCTCATCACAAAAACATGAATGGGCTAAGGTTTATTTAGCAGGCATGGAGGCAAAAGCATCCTAGAAAACATATTTTTCAAGATTTTATACTAATTTTTTAAATTATTATTATTATTCAGTCTAGACTTACATGCATTAGTTTCTCTGCTTAGCAGAGAAGAAACTGTAGAAGCTGTGTTTGTATTTAGTTGTAGTTACAGTTTCTGGGATTTTAAAACTTTTTTTTTTGGTTTGTCTGTATGCCGGACAGACTTCCCTGCTTGAGAAATGCTAAATTAGCAGAGTGCATGCTGATTGCTCTGTTTAAATTAGCAGTGTGCATGCTGATTGTTCTATTTAAATTAGCAGTGTGCATGCTGATTGCTCTGTTTAAATTAGCAGTGTGCATGCTGATTGCTCTGTTTAAATGAGCATTGTGCATGCTGATTGCTCTGTTTAAATTAGCAGTGTGCATGCTGATTGCTCTGTTTAAATTAGCAGTGTGCATGCTGATTGATCTGTTTAAATGGACAGTGTGCATGCTGATTGCTCTGTTTAAATTAGCAGTGTGCATGCTGATTGCTCTGTTTAAATGAGCAGTGTGCATGCTGATTGTTCTGTTTAAATGAGCAGTGTGCATGCTGATTGCTCTGTTTAAATTAGCAGTGTGCATGCTGATTGCTCTGTTTAAATGAGCAGTGTGCATGCTGATTGCTCTGTTTAAATGAGCAGTGTGCATGCTGATTGCTCTGTTTAAATGAGCAGTGTGCATGCTGATTGCTCTGTTTAAATGAGCAGTGTGCATGCTGATTGCTCTGTTTAAATTGGCAGTGTGCATGCTGATTGCTCTGTTTAAATGAGCAGTGTGCATGCTGATTACTCTGTTTAAATGAGCAGTGTGCATGCTGAGTGCTCTGTTTAAATGAGCAGTGTGCATGCTGATTGCTCTCTTTAAATGAGCAGCGTGCATGCTGATTGCTCTGTTTAAATGAGCAGTGTGCATGCTGATTGCTCTGTTTAAATGAGCAGTGTGCATGCTGATTGCTCTGTTTAAATGTGCAGTGTACATGCTGATTGCTCTGTTTAAATTAGCAGTGTGCATGCTGATTGCTCTGTTTAAATGAGCAGTGTGCATGCTGATTGCTCTGTTTAAATGAGCAGTGTGCATGCTGATTGCTCTGTTTAAATGAGCAGTGTGCATGCTGATTGCTCTGTTTAAATGAGCAGTGTGCATGCTGATTGCTCTGTTTAAATGAGCAGTGTGCATGCTGATTGCTCTGTTTAAATGAGCAGTGTGCATGCTGATTGCTCTGTTTAAATGAGCAGTGTGCATGCCGATTGCTCTGTTTAAATGAGCAGTGTGCATGCTGATTGCTCTGTTTAAATGTGCAGTGTTCAAGTTTTTGAATATAGATTGCTTTTTATCTCCTCTCCCTTCCTGTCCTCCTCCTTATCTACTGTTTGAATATTGCACGCTGACATTTGTTTTATGAGTGGTTATTATAAACTCTCATATTAATACATTTCAATGCTGCATGATGTTGCATTTACCTTGTTTTAATGATGGTATATGCGTATTATTCTACAGATCATATGTTTATCAATATTTATATTAATCAGTGTATTTAAAATATATTGTAATATGATGTCAACATATATATTTTCTCCTTTTATTTGTGTATTTTTTTCCACGGGCCTCTGCTGAAAGCAGATAATATTATCCAGATGGACTTTTGCAGTAAATAAATTTAAGTAATTGAATAAATAAATAAGTATGGCTAGCAGTTGCCATGTCACATGGGAAGAAGTAAATAGAAAAACAGTGTGGTTAACTTTTGAATATGCCTTCAGGGCATACCTATCAAGTGTCCAGAATTTTGCAGAATGTCCACATTTTTTTCTCATGTTTTAGTCCGCTCCTCATAAAATTTGTGGGTTTCTGGTAAATTATTGAGGATTGACGTCACTAAATAATGACAAACATTTGAGTTTTCAACTTCATATTCTTCAGAAAATATATTCTAAAGCAAAACCTGTTATTCTAGTAATTTTCTAAGTTTTTAAGAGCAATATTTAAACTCTGTCTGAATTGTGACTGTTTCCCTATTATTTTTGGCTTTTGTCCATGATTCATGCATTAAAAGGTTGAGAGGTATGCTTTTGGGTGCCATTGTTGCAAATTAGAGCACAGTCTTTAAACTGCTGGATGTTTGTAACACAAGAAGGCAACTCAGAAAGTTGATTACAAGGCAGTTTAAATAGTAGGAAAAGACCAATGGCATTTTTTTCAGTCTTGTGTGTTAAGCAAATACATAAATAGTATGGCAATTTAAGAAACAGTTTGGCAGTTTGCAATCAGTGATTATGTGAATAACACCTTTATCTGAACAATGTATTGTATGTACGCTTATAGCACCTGCATTTGATTGTTTTTCTGTACTGTTAAGAAGGTAATTTGTTAAATGCTGGCGTTTTTCTTCTAAGTCTTTGCACATGTGTAGATAAGTAGCTAAAATTATTGAAACAAGAACACCTAAGCAATGGAGGCATGCAAATAGTTTAAAAGGGGTGACTGCTTTTCTTTTTAGTATAGAGGTTAGTATCCCTGTCTGAAATCTGAGGGTCGATTCCCAGTGGGAAGTGGTTACATCTTTAAACTGGCAGTTAACACAGAGGATTAAGGGCATGAGCTGATTGAAAAACAGCTGTGAGCTGATACCTGCTTCTTGTGAACCAGGGTTCGATTCCCTCAGCCTCCTTTTGCCTATTGCTTGACCTTGAGGAAATTTTTTAAATAGATAATATTTTGGAAAAATTGGGAATTTGGGCTGTGCTCCTCAATGGTCACTTGGATGGCATGCTTAGCAACTACGTATACTCCTCTAGTAAGGCAAAGCAGATATTAGAGACATTAAGAGGCATTTCTCTTCAGTATTCACTAAAGAATAGACTATATAAAATGAGACTTATTCCGAGTGGAAGGCCTGATGCAAGTCCATCTGTAAGTGTTGTAAGCAAAATATAATATTTAAAGTGGGTAAACCAATAGCGCCTGATGGGATTAACCCTACAGTTTTTGACTGTATGCTGAGCTATTGCACCTCAGGCCACACTATATGATGATGCAGTAATTCACTTTTTAGGGAGATTCTCCCTTCTTTAAGTTAGTGCATCCATGGAGTTGGCATATATAAGTTTGGAGGGGGTGCAGGGGGGTAAGCACTCCCTACAAAAAAAAACAAGAAAAAAATATTTTTTCACCCTGTTGGTTTTCTTTCTTTTTTTTTCTTTCTTTTTTTTCATTCTTTTGAAATACTGACTTTCAGGAAGTCAGTGTGTTTCACAGTAAAACCAGTAAACTACAGACTTGTTAGCTTAATCTCTGTGGTTGGAACATTGATGGAAATACTTATAAAGGAAAGAATTATTAATCATGCCATGGTCAGTATGGGAACAGTCACAACAGGCAAATCTTCAAATCCTAACAGATTTCTGTGCCTGCGACTGGGTTACTAAAGTAAAAGTCACTGCAGGGTCTGAGGATGTAGCTTACCTGGATTTTGTGTGTTTGTGTGTGTGTGTGTGTGTGTGTGTGTGTGTGTGTGTGTGTGTGTACGCGCGTGCATGTACACACACACACACACACACACACACACACACACGCACACGTGTGTGTCTATAAATAGATAGTGTATATTTGTATGTGCACGCAATGAGAAAAACTTGTTTTGGATTATATATTTAAGTTTATATTTATGCACTATTTTCAGTTAGATCTTTGTAGTGCATGGTTTACCTGTGGCGTTTGAGGTTTATTTAAAGCCATGGCTAAAGTTTGTGTTGTCTGACATTATTTCCCAACTACTGGTATGTGTTTTAATTTGCTGACTGGCACATTTGTGCCAGGAACATTCTAGGTTTTGACCATCAGGCTGCCGACATCTTTTTGCCAACTACTAAAATTCATCTCAATGTCCTTTACCTCCCCTAGCTACCCTGTACTCAGCCTTTGTACACAGCCATTGGTTGTCTTCAGTTTCCAATAAGTATCACATCCCTAAGGGAACTGTTGAAGAGTTCTGTCAGAGATGTAGCCAAATCCTGTGCTCCATTTTAGGGCCCTAAGTGAGATCCAGGTTGGTCCCTGCTTCTTTTCATATTTTAGTGCTCCAAGTGCCCTCTGTCAACATTGTAAATATTTTCAGATGTTAAAATGTTAGAACTTGTATAATGAATTACCTCACTTTGGAATGGGAATCTCTGTATGTTATAAACAAATCAATCTTAAAAAAGCAAAAAATTCTGTTACGTTTTGAAAACTAACCTCTAGAGACTACTGTACCAGAATTGCTACTTCTTTCTTCTTTGCTTGGACTATTGTTTGTATTCGGGAAACATCTAATTTGTACAGTAAGCTACATCAAGGCTGCTGCATTGTTCTGTATATTTTAGATTATGGAGATGATGAGTGCTCAAACCTGGAAACAGCAAAACATTTTTACACTGACTGTAAAAGAGAGAAAATACATCCTGGTTTCACTCAGACATTAAGCTCAAAATTTGATTATCTGCTTATGTCATATGTAGCTAATGATTGCTTCCATTGACTAAGTGGTACATTTCTGAACATTATTGGAAGTTTGTTCTGATGTGTGGGTAGTCTTTGTATAGTAAGTCTGTCTTTTTTAGGTGTTGTTAATGTTAATGTTTAACGAGAGATGACCTGAGCTGGGGTTAGCTCCAGGACCCAGGCTTTTTCATGAAACAGTAGTGATTTTTTCCAGTATGGTCTATCACTAGTGTGTGATTGCCAGGCTTTTCCCTGTAAGTTAAATAGGTAGCGTAGTGGATATTTCCACTTTCCCTGTTATAGTACAGCTTTGGAGTTGGAATATGCAAGTAGTTGTGGTGTGGGTGTTGTAGAAGCTCTCCTTTGCAAAAAAATCTTCTCTGTATATGTTTCAGAATGCTGTCTGCATTTATGGTGTTTTACTTATTTGTGATGGCTCTGTTGTGAGTCCATTACAAATGAGTTAGTGCCTTGCCAGGTGCCATTAGCTCTGTATGTTATGTGCTACATCTATACTATTCTAAGTAAGACTGAGTCATGCATTGCTTAGAAACTGAGGCTACTCTCCTCCTTCAGGAGTCTGAATGCCCCAGACAGTAGTGGTGGTTCTTGTAGTCTTCAGGAAGAGATTTTCTTATCTGATATGAAGATTTTCCTTAAAGTGCATTGTAACACTTCTCTCGCATCTGTGTTTTACAGTTAATTTTGTTTCTGGATATACTCTGATTTTAAAGCTGCAAGTGATTAGACACTCTTAAGTTGGCTCTAGGAGTGTGTGTGTGCATGTGTGTGCCTTCTCTGAAAGGTTGGGCACCGAGCTGGCAACTCGATACTGTAAAACTCCACTGCCAATCATGAGCGGATAGGTGATCCGCTGTGGCGACCCCTTAACCGGGAAAAGCCGAAAGAAGAAAAAGTGATTTGAAAACAAAGTGAACATAATGATGTGTTTTTTGATGTTTTAGTTTCACTGTCAAATCAGTTTTTCTTATGATCATAGCCACAAAATGATGTCACTTTAGGAATTGACATTGATTTTCAGAGGTTAGCAAAGCATTCTAATCAAAACAACACAATTTTTTCATGAACAGCTACTTATTTATGTTATTATTTCACTAATGGATTGTTACAACTTAATTTTCAATGTAGGGTGTTACATAGGTTAGTAACTAGGCTAACTGCTCTTATGGGCCATTTTAACCCTAGCCAATTATCCCATGTAAGAATCAAACCCTGTACCTTGTGTCTGTAAGGTAGACACCTTAAGCATTATCCCAACCTCCCACCCATCTCTGAGACATAGCTTAATAGGATAAAAGACTTCCCTGTTACTGCACTTAACATGGAAGAACTGCACTTAACATGGAAAAACAGTAAGTGTTATATTAATGTAGGCTATGAGGAGAAATGGGTACAGAGATCCACAATGTCATGTAAGGAGTTTTCAACTTCAACAGAATTTTCAAAGTGTGGTGCAAAATTAATTGCAAAAATAAAACATTTTCTTTGCAGAAAACACAGAAGATATGGTATAATAAGGAGGTTACTTCATTATTGACAACTTCTGTGGAACGTTTAACAATCTTTAGATCTTTTCTAATCGAATTGCTTTAGTTTTAAAATTTCAGAATACATAGCATTTTATGGAGGTTGAATTCATGAGGTACGTCAAGGAACAGTAACTTCTGTCTTTCAGTTAAGCAAGTCTGAATATCATAGACACCTCCATGCATCTTTTGAACACTGTAGGGACTATTATGGTTATCCTTTAAACAAATAGGTCTCTGGTATGGCAATCAATTTTTAGATGCTGCTCCTTTGTTTTGATTTTAGCCAAAGTCAGTTTCCTCCCCACTCAACTCCCCACAAGTTTGATTTTGCTGCATTTTTAACAGTTGGAAGAAAGGCTACTATTGATATACTCAGAATGAATTTTGTGAGACCCTTCCTCTAATTACTCCCTCATCTGTAAGAGATATAATTATATTAACTGGTTTACCATTGTGTACTTTCGTATCCAGAGATCAGAGAAGAATATGAAAGGCAATAAATGCACTGCAAGCAACTGTAGAACGTCAATTGAGCAACATCATGCAGAAGGCTCCTATATGGAACTGTTGTGGTTTGTTATTTAACCACTGATTTTTTGAGTTATATAGCAGCATACTAGGCTTATCACCAGTACATTTCTTTGTATAGTGATAAAGACGATTACTGTTTGAAATGCCGGCACCTGATAGAACGAGTCATGAAACACAGAGACTTAATGACCATGAAGACAGACTTAGATATACTAAGTCCAAGATGGACATTTCTCAGAATATTACTTTTTCTCCAAGTTATGGCAATCTCTGAGTTGGTGTAATGTGTGGTGGGCTTGCCTCGCCTCCAGAAAAGAAGTTTTGAGATTCAGTCTTCTCCTGCATTCTCATTTTTTTTTCTGCGTGTCAGCATTCAGAATTTTGAGTAGCAGCATCTCAATAGGAAACTGTTCAGGATCTTTACTAAATCCATTTAGACTGTGCATACTATACGCCTTTCCTCTGGTGTAGCTGTAACCTCTTCAGAAATTATTCTAAGTCAACTGAAATTATTTTCCCATAATAAACTTATATTAGGGGGTGCCAAGAAGAAGCAAACCCCTAGTGGCCCTTATGGATCAAAGCTATTGCTTTGCATAGGATGCATGTGAGGCTTGTAAATGCATTATCATCAGGGTGTGAGCTGACACTCTCTTTAAATATTGGGAGTACAGTTTATTGTTGTAGTGGTTCTGAAGTAAATCCTGTTGTTAGGAACTTGTTTATCAATAAAGGTGCAACAATGTCATCCTTGACCCATTAGTAAGAGATTGCCAAAAACTTTCTCAGAACCCGTGGAGCTACTGTTTTTTTTTTTATTTTGTTATGACTTTTATAATCACATCCCTAAAGTCAGAGGAATATCTAAAAAAGGTCTAGTAGTTCAAAGCTGTTGCAAACTTTTATGAAAGAATATTTGACTTTTGTTTACTCTTAGAATGTTGCACTATTTATAAGTTTCTTTGAGTTTCTAACACAGGTCGTTATCATCACCCCCTTTTGTTCCCATTTTCTACATGTGATTGGGGTGTCATGTCAACTATCACCATCTCTCTCGAATCAATGCCACTCTCCTACCATTTCCAACACTCATGTCTGTCTGTCACAGATCTTCTCTCACTCAGTACATCCACCCCTTTGCTGGATGTCCTTGTTTTCTCTTGCCTTCTTCCTGTCTGTCCCAAACCTTCTTCACCAGATTGTCTTCTGCTTTTCTGCACATGTGCCTGAACCACCATAATCTGTTCTCTTTCACGTTTTTTGCAATTGAAGCTACTTTTATTTCTGCACGTATGTCTTTATTTCTTTGTCTGTCCCACAGTGTATGTCCTACCCCTCATCTCAGGCATTTCATCACCTCTAGCTTCCTCAACTGTTCTGCCTTTACTGCCCAGGTTTCTGTACCATACAGTAGCATTGGTCACACCGCTGTTTTGTACACCTTCATTTTCTGCTTCTTTGGGATTCTTCTGTTGTACACTATGCCTGACACTCTGTGCTAGTTGGCTGCAGCCCCTCTGATTTGACCTTGTCATTCAGACCTCTCTTCTCCTCAACCACCCCTTCCCAGATACTTGAAGCTGTTAACCTGTTCCACTACTTTCCCTTCTGTCTCAATTTTCATCTTTTTCTGATTTCCCTAGTTTGTTGCCATTACAACTGTCTTATTTGTGCTCACTTTCAACCCATGTGCTTTCAGTTTTGCATTCTCTTCGTCTATCCTTTGCTGAAGTTCTTGCTCACGGTCTGCCTGTAATGCCATATTGTATGCATGCAGCAACTTTGTTGACCTGTCCCCTCCAACCTGTCTGCTAAAGTAGTCCATCACCAGTATGAATAGCAGTAGATTCAGAAATAAACTCTAGCTTCATCTTAACTGTCCGTCTCACTGCAAACATCGGGTCAGTTTTGCTGCATCCTGATCCGAATCTGCACTGCTTATCTCCCATCTTACATTCTACTTCTCTTCATATTTTATCAATCACTCTCTCCAGGATTTTCGTGTAGTGTGACAGGAATTTGATACTTCTGTACTAGCCACAATTGTGAATGTCCCCTTTGTTATTGTACACTGGCACTAGTGTAATTATTTTCCAGTCATCTGGGATGCATCTTTTTTCTCATACTGCTATGAGTCCCCTCAGGAGCCATGTCTCCCCATCTCATCCAACGTCTTTATCATGTCTGCTGTGACCTCTGCTGAGTCTGCTACTTTCCCTGACCTCATTTTCTTCAGTGCTGTTCTTACTTCTTGTAGAGTGGACTCCTCGTCTTCTTTCATCATAGGCATCGTCTGGGGCAGTACAGCTTCTGAGTTTTTTTTTTTCTCATTCAGAAGCTGCTGAAAGTACTTCTTCCAGTTGTTTTTGATTTCCTGTGGGCTGGTGAGCAGATCATTGCTGGCATCCCTTATGAAGGGTACCTGACTATTTACTTTGTATTTCTGTCTTTGCCTTGCAACTTGATAGAGTTTCTTTGAGGAATTTACTAAGTCACTTTCCAGAAGCTAGTGAGTACCTCTGATGTCTTGCTCTTTGTTATTGCAACTCCTGCCTCTTTGGTAGCCAGCCAGTATTCATTCCTAGCCTGGTCCATCTTTTCTATCTCCTACTGCCTTCCTTCTTTATTTTGATGACTTCCTGGACTTCAGCTTTCCACCACCTGCTTCCCTTATGTGTCTTGCTTCCATACTAGGCTTGGCCACATATCTTTTCTAGAGTCTTCACACCTGCTGTTTTGAAGAGCTGCTGTTCTTCTTCAACTCCACATACTTCCTTTTCTTCCTGAGGTGCTAAAGTCCTGAGTAATTCCTTGAACTCCTGTGCTTTCTCTCCAGTCAACCTCCAGGTCTTCAGCTAGTCTCTGTTAACCTTAGAGCCTTCTCTCACCACTGCTTGCAGCTGATTGTGGCAACCAGTGGTTTATGCTGTGGACCGGCTCTTTCACTGGGGATAACTTTGCAGTCATTACTTCTACAGCAGTGCCCTTTCCTTACTAGGAAGAAGTCTACCTTAGTTTCATGTTGCCCACTCTTGTATGTTATCTTGTGACTGCCTGTCTTGGTGAACTAGGTGCTGGCCACCATCAAACTATTTTCCAGACAGAAGTCTAGATTGATTTCTCTATTTTTTCCTGTTACCCCTCCCATGTTGACCCAGGTAGTCTTCATATCCTGGAATGTCTGTGCCATATGTGCATTCAGGTCACCCATTATCAACACCAATTCATGTTGCCCTGCTTTATCTAGTATGTCCTGCAACTGCTGTCTGAATGCACTCTTTTCCTCACTATCACAACCCTGCTATGGGGCATAGGCTGAGATCATCAATAGTGCCTTACTCTTACATTGTAGTCTGTTTGCCATGAATCTATCACCAGTTCTAACAACATCCCTCATTGTCTTCTGAATCCTCTCCCTCACCAGAATTCCCACCCCATTTCTCGTCTGTCCTGTTCCTGTGTAGTAGAATATGCATCTACTACTAAATATAAAAAACGATTTTGTTGTTGTCTGCTTTGGTAAGCAGACGAGCTTCATGGTCAGACCTTGATAATGTGTTTTTTTTTGTTTTGTTTTGTTTTTTGATTAATGAGCTTTTTTGTATTGTGCTTTGATTGCATTTGTTCTTAGAATTGTAACTTTTTTGATACCCTTTACTGATTTGGTAATTATTCTATAGGGGTTTACCTTTAAATTTCGGTATAGATTTTTTTTTTCATTTTGGAATATAATTTGAATATAAGAATTAATAGCAAAAAGCCAATTATCTCTTTAATGGTTTTGCTGGGGTTGCCAACGATACTCTCCCAATATGTTTTCTGTACAATTTCATTAATTTTGGTGTAATCACCATTGGAGAAATCTAAAAATAATGATTTGATTTTTAGTTTGATGTCCTTCAAGGATGCATCTGCAGTCATAACAAATGGGTTGTCCTGCCTCAGGCAGCCCTTCGGTCGGCCGGATTCCAAAGTCTGGGTCTGGCCTCGGCTGATGTCGCACTTCACCCGACGTCATAGCTGCTGGGGTATAAAGGCATCAGCCGATGCCATTTTCCTCAGTCTTTCTTGCCGTGCCCAAGCAGAAGCTGTTCGCAAGTGCCGGTCGGTCAGATCCAGAGATTTCAACGCACCAAAGACTTCTAAAAGCTAAGTACCCGTTGGGGACTCTTTCTTGCCTCAGCCGATGTCAGACAAAGCAAATAATTGTTTAACTTGTGGGAAACAAATACCCCATAAGGATCTCCACTCTTACTGCCTTCCTTGCTTAGGCCCAGACCACGCCGTATCAGCTTGTTTAGCCTGTGCTTCCTTCAACCGACGGACTCTTAGACGTCGGTCGGAGTTTGCAGAAGAGTTTTTTGGCTCCACTTTTGCATATAAAATGCCATCGGGGACTCCGACTACACATTTAGCTAAAAACGCAAAGAAAAGGACCGACACTCACGGCCCGGTTTCGCTGAAACCACGGTTAGGCCTACCGCGAGTGTCTCGGTTTCGGCTGAAACCGAGACCTCGGTTCTCCCTTTGGCCGAAAGCATGCCTCCGATAACTGAGGCCACACAGGCCATGGCTGAGTCGGCTGCAGAAATTCCTGCTGAAATAGCAGGCACACAAGAGTTGTCTGACACTATTCCGTTGGACATCTCTACTCCTGCACGTGGGGCAGCTAGACCCCCTGCTTCTATGTCTATCAAGGCTTTTTCCAGGGCTAAAGCAGCCAAACTTTCCAAGGCCTTACCTTCAAAAGCTCCCTCTCACAGGCCTACCTCAAGTTCCCAGATTCTCAGCCTTGCTGAGGACCTTATTTATCTGACCAGGGGAACCCATCCTCACCCAGACAGGGCCTCACAACCCCCTCCTGAAAAGAGGCCTAGGACTGAACCCCCTGAACCTCTGTCCTCTGTCTACTCCCCGGATGGTTCAGATGTATCGGACCATCAGGAAGGCCCGTACTCACCTTATGAGGATTCTGATGCAGAAGACTCCATTCCTTCTGCCTCACCTCCAGAAGAATTTTCTTTTGGGGAAACCCTACACTCAATGAGGGAACACTTCCAATGGCAGGGTCAGGATTTTTCTGATTCTAGGAAGAGGCTAAGGACTTTTTTACACTTACCACAGCATAGGCCTTTAGCCATTCCACCTGTACTATCAGTTGTTGATGATGCATACAATGATGCCAATACTGCCCCTGATTCTCTTACCCCGGCCCCTGCAAAGCCTGACAGATACTACAGGGTCCCGGTTTCTCACTACCACTTGTATAAGGCTCATGCTGCAGACCCAGAAACCATTTCTCAGGGCCCTAAAGGTGTTGCGGCTGCCTCTGCCAAAAACCCACTACCATCTGAAAGAGAATCTAGAGCATTAGAGAGATGGGGTAAAAAGGTTTATACATCTGCTACTCTTTCTGCCAGGGCTTTAAACTGTCAATTTCACATGATACAGTACCAGGAATTTTTGTTAGATCAACTGAATAAAAAACTGGCCTCTCCTGAACCTTTGGACCGTAAGTCCCTTCAGGATTTGGTACACAACTCTCAGCAGGTCAGTAATCATTTCTTAAAATGTGGCTATGATGCACTGGAGGCTTCATTTAGATCAGCTATGACTGGAGCAGTGATTCGAAGGCATGCCTGGTTAAAAGAACAATCCTTACCAGACCATGTTAAGTCTAAACTCCTGGATGCCCCTATGGAGAAACAAAGTTTGTTTGGCTCCCCTGCACAGGAGGTTCTAAAGAAAGTGGAAGAAAAGCAAAATCTGTCCAAACAGTCAAGGATTTTTGCAGGTCCAACCTCCGAGGTTTAGCAGAAATTGGCCTTCAAAGAATTAGTCCTTTCCAGACACCTCCAGAGCACAGAGAGGCAGAAATAGATGCCCAAGAGGCAGAGGTCAATCTAGGGGTGCCTACAGGGGTCGTCAGTGGCAACCTGCCAACCAAAGAAGTGCCGCCACAGCTGCGACTGCAACCACTTCTACAGGACAGACACAATGACTTGGCTCTGATTCCGCCTACCAGGGAACAACTGGAAGCACCCTTGGGCGGAAAGCTAGCCTTATTCTCAAAAAATTGGCATTGTATTACAGGAGACAAATGGACTTTACAAACAATAGACAAGGGCTACAGGTTTCACTTCCACACTCTACCAAAAAGAGAGGAATGCCAAACCTTCCACCAAGCCAGAAATCAGAGGCTCTAAAACAAATCATCAGTTTACTAAGGATGAGAGCAATAGAAAAGGTACCATCTATGGAACAAGGCCAAGGATTTTACTCCAGACTATTCCTTGTACCAAGAAAAGAAAATTAATGGAGGCCTATTCTCGATTTGTCCGCACTGAACACATACCTCATTGTTCCAAAATTCAAAATGCTGACCCTACAGCAACTTCTTCCCATGTTGGGCAAGGAGTCTTGGCTGGTAACTCTAGATCTCAAGGAGGCATACCTGCATGTCCCTATACGACCAGATTGCAGAAGACACCTCAGATTTCTTGCAGGATCAGAGCATTATCAATTCTCATCATTGCCCTTTGGCTTATCTACTGCGCCCAGAGTATTCACGAAATGCCTGGCATCAGTAATTGCTCATTGCAGGCTTCAGGGAATTCAAATCTACCCATACCTGGACGACTGCCTAATACAAGCGGACAACAAGACAAAATTAATAAAGGATTTGGCCAATGTCATACAACTGCTGCAAGCCTTGGGATACACAGTCAACATACAAAAGTCAAGACTAGTGCCATCCCAAAGGATAACTTTTTTGGGTGCAGAACTGGACACAATATCTCAGATGGCTTTTCTCACAGAGGAAAAACAAAAGCAACTACCAGTCTATTTCATGGCATTAACAAGACTCAGCTTACTGCAAGGAAAGTCCTGCAAGCCCTGGGTTACATGGCATCCTGCATAATATTTATCCCACATGCCAGGCTGCATATGAGAAAGTTACAATGGTACCTAAGGAATGTATGGTCTCAACACAGACACAGTCTAGAAGCCCAGATACCAATCATTCCATGTCTGAAAAAAGAATTCCTGTGGTGGGCTCAGGCCTGTCAGATAAACAGAGGATTGCCTTTCCACAAACCACATCCAAGGCAGACCATCACCACGGACGCCTCAGACCTAGGCTGGGGGGCACACATGGAAGACAAGTGTATCCAAGGCCTATGGTCACAAGACCAGCTGAATCTACACATAAATCTAAAGGAGATGCTGGCAGTGAAACATGCAATCAAGGCATTCAGACCATTCATCCAGCAAGGACACCTGCTGATAAGGACGGACAATACCACAGTCATGTGGTACATCAACAAACAGGGAGGCACACATTCATACCCTCTATGCCGGACGGCAATGGACCTGTGGAACTTGGCCCTGAATCTCAACATCCAACTGCAGGCCAGATTTGTACCAGGAAAAGAGAATTCACTAGCAGACAGCTTAAGCAGGACTACCACGGATGCTCATGAATGGATGCTGCATCCAGATATTTTCAAAGCCATAACAAAGAAATGGGGAATGCCAGAGATAGACTTGTTTGCCTCCCCACACAACCACCAACTGAAGAAATTCTGCTCAAGAGTATACCACCCACTACTTGCCTGGAGGGTGGACTCCCTTTCTTTCAGCTGGAAGGACCTAACAGTATATGCCTTTCCACCTCTTCCTTTGATGTACAAAGTTCTACTGAAGATCAGAGAGGAACAGCCAAAGGTAATTCTGATAGCTCCAGACTGGCCAAGGCAACATTGGTACCCGCTACTGAGAAGCATGTCTCGGATGCATTCATGGCATCTACCTCTATGGCCTTTACTTCTAACGCAGAACAACTACAAGGCCCTGCATCCAAAGTTAAAAACACTGCAGCTAACTGCTTGGAAAATTGCATAAAACAAAACCAACTTGATTTATCTCAGAGGGTTAAGGACATTATCCTGGAGGCTCGCAGACCCTCCACAAGGAAAATATATTCAGCCAAATGGAAAAGATTCCTCATTTGGAGTGCAGAAAAGGGAGAAAATGTCACACTAGCAAACCTAGCACACATCCTGGAATACTTGGCAGAACTGTACCACAATGGCCTGTCCTATTCTTCCATTAACATACATGCATCAGCAATTTCAGCAGAGTACAACATGGATCCTCCTGTCTTCTCTCATCCTCTCCTCAGACAATTTTTGAGAGGGATCAAAAATGTAAAGCCTCCAAGGAAACCACCTTTACCTGCATGGGATCTCAATTTTGTGCTGCATCCTGATCTGAATCTGAACTGCTTATCTCCCATCTTACATTCTACTTCTCTTCATATTTTATCAATCACTCTCTCCAGGATTTTCGTGTAGTGTGACAGGAGTTTGATACTTCTGTACTAGCCACAATTGTGAATGTCCCCTTTGTTATTGTACACTGGCACTAGTGTAATTATTTTCCAGTCATCTGGGATGCATCTTTTTTCTCATACTGCTATGAGTCCACTCAGGAGCCATGTCTCCCCATCTCATCCAACGTCTTTATCATGTCTGCTGTGACCTCTCCTGAGTCTGCTACTTTCCCTGACCTCATTTTCCTCAGTGCTGTTCTTACTTCTTGTAGAGTGGACTCCTCGTCTTCTTTCATCATAGGCATAGGGCAGTACAGCTTCTGAGTTTTTTTTTTTCTCATTCAGAAGCTGCTGAAAGTACTTCTTCCAGTTGTTTTTGATTTCCTGTGGGCTGGTGAGCAGATCATTGCTGGCATCCCTTATGAAGGGTACCTGACTATTTACTTTGTCTTTCTGTCTTTGCCTTGCAACCTGATAGAGTTTCTTTGAGGAATTTACTGAGTCACTTTCCAGAAGCTAGTGAGTACCTCTGATGTCTTGCTCTTTGTTATTGCAACTCCTGCCTCTTTGGTAGCCAGTCAGTATTCCTTCCTAGCCTGGTCCATCTTTTCTATCTCCTACTTTTTTCTGCCTTCCTTCTTTATTTTGATGACTTCCTGGACTTCAGCTTTCCACCACCTGCTTCCCTTATGTGTCTTGCTTCCATACTAGGCTTGGCCACATATCTTTTCTAGAGTCTTCACACCTGCTGTTTTGAAGAGCTGCTGTTCTTCTTCAACTCCACATACTTCCTTTTCTTCCTGAGGTGCTAAAGTTCTGAGTAATTCCTTGAACTCCTGTGCTTTCTCTCCAGTCAACTTCCAGGTCTTCAGCTAGTCTGTGTTGACCTTAGAGCCTTCTCTCACCACTGCTTGCAGCTGATTGTGGCAACCAGTGGTTTATGCTGTGGACCGGCTCTTTCACTGGGGATAACTTTGCAGTCATTACTTCTACAGCAGTGCCCTTTCCTTACTAGGAAGAAGTCTACCTTAGTTGCATGTTGCCCACTCTTGTATGTTATCTTGTGACTGACTGTCTTGGTGAACCAGGTGCTGGCCACCATCAAACTATTTTCCAGACAGAAGTCTAGATTGATTTCTCTATTTTTTCCTGTTACCCCTCCCATGTTGACCCAGGTAGTCTTCATATCCTGGAATGTCTGTGCATTCAGGTCACCCATTATCAACACCAATTCATGTTGCCCTGCTTTATCTAGTATGTCCTGCAACTGCTGTCTGAATGCACTCTTTTCCTCACTATCACAACCCTGCTATGGGGCATAGGCTGAGATCATCAATAGTGCCTTACTCTTACATTGTAGTCTGTTTGCCATGAATCTATCACCAGTTCTAGCAACATCCCTCATTGTCTTCTGAATCCTCTCCCTCACCAGACTTCCCACCCCATTTCTCGTCTGTCCTGTTCCTGTGTAGTAGAATATGCATCTACTACTAAATATAAAAAACTATTTTGTTGTTGTCTGCTTTGGTAAGCAGACGAGCTTCATGGTCAGACCTTGATAATGTGTTTTTTTTTTGTTTTGTTTTGTTTTTTGATTAATGAGCTTTTTTGTATTGTGCTTTGATTGCATTTGTTCTTAGAATTGTAACTTTTTTGATACCCTTTACTGATTTGGTAATTCTTCTATAGGGGTTTACCTTTAAATTTCAGTATGGATTTTTTTTTCATTTTGGAATATAATTTGAATATAAGAATTAATAGTATTCTAAAAGCCAATTATCTCTTTAATGGTTTTGCTGGGGTTGCCAACGATACTCTCCCAATATGTTTTCTGTACAATATCATTAATTTTGGTGTAATCACCATTGGAGAAATCTAAAAATAATGATTTGATTTTTAGTTTGTTTCCTCTTATTTTTTAGTTTAAATAGATGGCTTTTCGGTCATACCTGATGAGGGAAGTATACAGCCTATAGAGAGGAGCACCATGATACCAAACTTGCTAATAGAATAATAAGAATGTTTTTAGATAGTAAAATTTTTCCAGTCAGTTATTTCCTGTCAATCATAGGTTTATACTAGGCTAACAACCACTAGGGTCTTTACAAGCCTAGTGATGCAACCAAAGTCAGTTTTGTCCCAGAGTTCCTTGGACAAGTATATGGTGGGTGTATTAGTAAAGAGGAAGCTAAGAGTTATGGGGGGTATGTTAAATGGGGATTAATATACTTACCATTTACTTACCATCCACTTCTGTCTACAGAGACAAGGGGGTAGGACCAGGGGTGAATTTTCAACTTCCCCTCCAGTGATCAAGGTTTCTTTTGAATATGGACAGGAATGAACTCTGCTTCTTTTAGATGGGGAGTTTATTACAAACCACTGTAATCCTTCGAAATGCATATTGGTCCCTCCAGCATTTACTAATTATGTCAAAAGCAAAGTTCAGGTCTTTGGATCTAGTGTTTCCAGTGGTGTTTGCCTTACGGATGTGCAAGAGATCCATCAGAATGGATTGGAGGATGCCATACATGCTAGGCATAGATCTCCTCTTGGTAACCTGTAGGAGACTGACTACAGAGATAGGAACTTAAGGTGATCTGTGCAGGACAGGATATTCATGCCCTGGATTCTCCTGGTGAGGAACCTTTGAGGCATTCCAATTGCTGCAAGTGCCTAGTTAGGTAGATGCCAAAGGGGGCATTGTACTCACTGAGGTCTGGAAAGGGCTAAGTAGAGTAGTACGGTTACTTACTTTGGCCTGGATGCCGTACCTTTGCTTAGGAGTTGGGCGACAAAGAGTGATTTTCTTAGTATCTTGGCTACGTGTAGGTCAAACATCAGATTACTGTCTGCATATATTCCAGGATCCCCAGCTATTTGGTCATCTCTTAGGAGTGTTTTAACAATGAAGTAATTAGTTTGGGTGGATGATTTCCCAAAGGGTACTATATTGTATTTCTTTACACTGAGTTTTAATCTGTGGTTTTTGCACCAGTCATTTATTTGTGTTAGACTCTCTTGTAGGATGTTGGTATTATGGGGGAATTTATGATAGCTCCCAGTTTACAGATCTGTGAACTTGGGGAGCCAGAGGTGTTTGACATTAGCCTTGACTTCCAAGAAGTAGATGCCAAGTAGGAGCGGGCCCAGCACAGAGCCCTGGTGTACTCCACTGGTGACTGGTCTCTTTGTGGAGGTGGTCTAACCTATCCTGATTTCTTGGATTCTGTTTGTGAGTTAGCTGGCAATCCAGTTAGTTATATAGGAATTTATGCCTAGTTCTGAGAATTTATCAATAATACCTGAGTGGGGTTTTGTATCAAATGCCTTGACCAGGTCAAGGTAGGCAGCATGCACAATTTTTCCCTCATCCATGCCATGGTAGGCAAGACCTTCCCTTGGCAAAGCCAAACTGGGGTGGGTCCAGTGTCTTTTGGTTGCCAATGTCCTTGTTGATCATTTCTATGGTAATTAATTCCATGGCTTTCCATATTAGACTTGTCATACTGATGGGTCTGTAGTTTCCGTGGTCAGTTGCTGGTCCACCCTTACAAAGAGGGATGACCACTGTGGCCCTCTCTTCATGTGGCACGTAACTTGTTTTGCATCTATAGTTGAGAGGGCCTCAAGTGGTATTGCTAGGTCATGTTTTACATTGTTTAGGAGGCAACCAGGGATATTGATGGGGCCCATTGAAGCAGTGTTTTTGGCCTTTGTGCGTGACTCCAGGTCCTGATCCCTGATGATACTTGGGGAGTATGTGCTAGAAGAGATTTCACAGGGGGCAGTGGATGGGAGTGGGAGGTGGTGAAGATTTGCTATGTCACCTGGATCAGTGAAGGTTGTGCCATTTACCACCAGTTCTGCACACTGCTGAGTGTAACTTTAATGCTTCTGACATAGCTGAAGAAAACTTTGTAATTGTCCTTAGCTTGGGAGGCTATCCTAACCTCATAATTGGTCTTATTAGACTTTATTAGACCTCTTAGTTTCTTGTTTAGTTAAATCAAAGAGTTATTGTCTCTGTGAGAGTTGTTGTTCCTGACTTTGGCCATGACTTTTTTCTCTTTTGTTATATAGCCTGTTAAGGTAAGGATTCCACCAGTGTGGTTTGGTTTTGGTGTCAAATCTGGGCTTACGTCTGGTAGGTACAAAAGCCTCACTGCAGCAACTACTTGTCTCTATAGGGTTCCCCAAGGATACATCCTTGGACCCCTACTCTTCTCTGTTTTCACCAATAATCTAGCCTCTGCCACCAAACATGGCACACTCATACAATACGCAGATGACTCATCCATCATCTGCTCAGCCCAGCCCCTACCCAAACTGCAAAAAGTAACACAGGAAGCCTTTTCCTCTGTTGAAACTTGGTTATCCAATGCCCAATTAATACTCAACCCAAACAAAACTAAACTACTCATCTTCCAACCCACCAAACATACTCAAAACAACTCTCACTTTAACATCACAGCAAAAGACAACACCAATATATACCCAACTGAACACACCAAATTGCTAAGAGTGGAAATAGACAATAAACTAAAATTTGATATTCACATATCCATGACCATAAATAAAGTCCACAAAAAATTAGGAGCGTTATACAGAAATAAGCAACTTCTCACCAAAGCAGCAAAGATTTTAATAGCAAATTCCCACCTTATCTCCACCCTACTTTATGCCTCTCCAATATATATCAACCTAAGGCAATGCAGTCTAAACAAGCTAGAGACCTGCTACAACAAAATTGCCAATTTAACCACAGGGGCATCCTACCGTAGTCACCACTGTCTCTCACTTGCTAAACTGGGCTGGCTTGAACTCCCTCACCTCCTTCAATGGTATCAACTCTCATGCACCCACAAACTAGTAAACATCCACTAAATGTCCCATCCCTCCAGAATCTACTCCAACTCTATCACACCACCAGACCACTAAGATCCAGCAACAAAAATCACTTGCAGATCACTAAAGCCAATAACTCTGCTGGTGAAGCACTATTCTCTTGCACCATAGCCCAATTATGTAACTCCCTCCCACCCACAATTACCTCCGTACCATCATGCACCCATTTCAAAACTTTACTAAAAGTGCACCTAAAAACATGCTGACTATGCCCTTGCAACTCCCACTCTAATATCACCCACCCCATCCAACCACTACCTCTCTTTCCACCCCACTAACTACCTTGATTATAGCAAGCTCGGATGCTCATAACCCAAGTACTTATTATACAGCAGGAACTTCTTATTGTAACATTTGTTAATGTCTGTTATGTACTTCGCAGATGGTAAAGATTCTAGTTGTCTACTGATGTACTATGTTCTTCATCTGTAAATATGTTTGTAATTAATTGTTATGTTAATCAAATTGTTAATCGCTATGCAATCCAATGTAACTACTGTCTGTTTATTTTAACTGTGGAGCTTTTCTCCCCGCGCCTCCACTGAAAATGGACCTATGTCCAGTCGGACACTCCCGGTCAACAAATGTAAATAAATAAATAAATTTACATGTTTGTAAAGGGATTCCCTAAATAATTCTGCATTGGTAACTGTGTTCTCTGGGTTTGAGGGAGCTGTGAATTTTGACAAACTGTATCTTAATAGGATGTAGTTTGCTTCAGAATAGCTCCTAACTGTTACAGGTTTAGTTGGGTTTTCTGGGTTGATTTTTATTTAGAGGGAGACAGATTTGTGGTCCAACTTCACCAGTGAGGACATGACATGGAGGCTGTGGAGTATCGATCTTCCATCTAAGTGACTACTAGGTCCAGTATGTTTGATTGTCTGGTTGGAGTACGCACTGTCTGGTTCAGGAAACCTTATGCCTATGAGTCAGAAGCAGTATGCATTTCCTAGTCTACAGAGGGGTAGTTTAAGTCTCCCAAGAATAAGGTATTTGGTTGGATGGTGAATACTTAGACATGGATAAACATGCACTGTCTGGTTCAGGAAACCTTATGCCTATGAGTCAGAAGCAGTATGCATTTCCCAGTCTACAGAGGGGTAGTTTAAGTCTCCCAAGAATAAGGTATTTGGTTGGATGGTGAATACTTTTGGTAGGTCTAGGTAAGCTTATGGTTCATAGAGGGTGATCTGTAGCTGCCAAGGACATGGTAAGGAACCTTGGCTGTGGAGACTTAGACATGGATAAACTCCAGGGCATCATCCTATTCAACCAATATATTGTTGTTTTTGCTGTCAGCATCGATCAAGACACCTCCACCTTTAGCCCCTGTCTATGCTGCTGTTGGTGTAAATGTGTAGAAGGCATTGTAGCTTTCCACTGCCAGAGTACTTTCTGTAGCTTTAGACCAAGTCTTGGTAACAGCACAGATGTCTACTTTCTTCAGTGTGAAGTAAGCTTGTAGGGTGTGGAGTTTCTTGTTTAGACTCCTAACATGAATACATAAGAGTATTTTACCACACTTAGTTTTATTAGTTACAATGACAGTCATTGTCAAGTACAGATGTTTGTGTCATGCTCTTTCTCAGTATTCTTCTTCTTCTTTCGGCTTTTACCCGGTTAGGGGTCACCACAGCGGATCACCTGTCCGCTCATGATTGGCAGTGGAGTTTGATGGTGTCGAGTTGCCAGCCCAGTGCCCAACCTTCCACAGAAGGCACACACATGCACACACTCACACCTAGGGCCAATTTAGAGTGTGCAATCCACCTACAGCATGTCTTTAGGATGTGGGAGGAAACCCATGTGACCACAGGGAGGACATGCAGACTCCGCACAGAAGGCACCCCAGCTGAGGATCGAACCGGAGAACCTCTTGCTGTGAGGCGGCAACGTTAACCGCTGTACCACTGCAGCTGCCCATTCTCTCTCAGTATCTTATAACTAATTTTAATTTAATTTAACTTTGTACTGTACAGGAGCTTGTCTCAACCAAAATCTGAAACAACTTGTCATGGGACTGTTTGTTTTTTTTTACCTCTACAACATTATATTGACTGAATTTATACCTCCTGTTCTTCTCTGCTTTCCTGCATTTTCCTCTGATCCTTGAGTCTCAGAAAATTCACTTACTTCTAGTTGTTTAAATTATTACAGCCAAATTTTTCGATCTATGGGGCCCATTCCTGCAATTTTGTTGTATTGTCTCACCTTTAAACTGAATTTTTTCTCTGTAGAAAATCTTACTCAAAAAATCCACCTCTGTTATTGGGGGTACCATTCTTTTCCACCTTCTTGTGATGGTTTTTATATGATACAATAATGCATTGTTATGCTTTTGTCATCCCCATTCTGAGGTACCACTTAAATGAAACATCACTGGCATTAAGACTTTCTCTATGGTCAGAACTATTCTAATACGATCTTCAAGTCTCTCTTATATTACTCCAATTTTGCACAGTTCAAAAGACAATCATCCAGTTAACAGATTCCTGGGTTTGACATCTCTAGCAATCACTTCCAATAGTCAGATACATTATAGCCAGTTTAGTAGGGGTGTAAAAATATTTGTGCAAACATTTCCACCCAAAATTTGAAATTTCCTTAGCTTAGTTGTGTATTTTGAGATTGTGTATATTTCCTCCCATTATGTCAGTTATATATTTCCATTCAGTATTTTCTCCCATCTGTTCCTCCATTGTACTGTGACTATCATTTTGTATAGCCTTGAAAGCAATTTCTTTGGTTTCTTGCCTTTTTTTCTTAAGTCTAAAATGTACTTATGTCAGGAAGCAATATCTGCTTGCTCCACAACCCCATTTTGCTTCTCAGTATAAATAACACAATATAAATGTACCGGATAGTCTTGTGTATGAAGTTCATACTTTTCTTTTTGTCTGTCCCACCCTGTAAATGACTAGCTTCCTCATGCTGGGCTTAGAACACAATCTATTGATTGATACCGGGGGGGGCTTTCTAACCCTAGCCAAGTTTTCCCAAAAGAATAATTATGTCCTGTATCTGAATATGACATTGAGAGCCAGGCATTTATAAACTACCTCTGCCCATAAAAGATATGGTGCCAGGCCTGGTGTAAATTTCCTGTTCCCCATCCACTAGTCTAGGTTGTGCTAAAACTGCATAATAGAAGAACTCAGCTTCACATGGATGAGAAGCCTGTTTCACAGGAGGAGCAGTCTCTGGGACACATATCTGTCTCTCCAGCATGTTCTGTTAAGTCACAGACAAAATTTAGGTCCCTAGATCTTGTATTTCAGGTACTCTTTGACTTATGAATATTCATAGGTGTGGGGTTTGCATATGCCTTGTAAGCCAGGCATAAATCACCCCTCAGCAATCTGTAAGAGACTAGGCAGAGGGTAAGGGCTTTAAGGTGCTCTGCATAAGGTGGGTTTGTTACTCCTTGTATTCTTTTTGTAAGGAACCTCTGAGGTTGCTCTTATTGCTGCATATGACTGGTCAGTTACATACCAAAGAGGGTATTGTACTCAATGATTGGTCTGATGAGGGCAGAATACAGTGGGATAATTACCTCTTTGGACCTAGATGCCATGCCCTTACATATAGGTTGGCAATATTAAAAGATTTCCTCACCACTATGGCCATATTGTGGTCAAAGGTAAGGCTACTGTCTATGCGCTTACCCAGATCCCTGACCACTGGCTCAACTCTTAGGGGCATATTGTCAACATGGTAAATAACCAGGATGATTAACTTCCCAAAGGCTACAATTATGCATTTCTTGGTACTGAGTTACCCAGTCCAGTGGTTGGACCTCCTTTGTGCAGGGGATTAACTGTAGCCATTTTCCATTCCTTGAGCACAAAACCTGACTGAAGGCTCCAGTTGAAAAATGATTCAAGTGGACAAGAGAGGTCATGTTTCATGCTATGTATTAAACATCCAAGGATGTTATTGGGGCCCATCAATGCAATGTTTTGGCCTGGGAAAGTGTATTGATGACCTGTTCTCTAGTAATGATTGGGGGAATTTATACAGTATTTCCTTTCGACTACTGGGGGGGGGGGTGGAGAAAAATTTGAGCTGAACCTATCAGCCAAAAGGTTGGCAATGGCATTCGGTTCAGTGTGGGTGATGCCATTTTACAATAAGTTCTGCGCATTGTTGTATATTTCTCCTGAGGTTACGGACACAGCTATAAAAAAAGTTTTATGAAACTATTTTATTCTTCAGATTTAGTCTTTGAAGTATTAATTAAGCATCTTAGCTGCCTGTTTAGATTGGACAGGGGAATTTTAATATGTATGTATGGCTTTGTTCCCCCTACACTTGGCCAAGATTTGTTTTCTTTTGGTGTATAACTGATTGATATTGTGATTCCAGCAGAGTGGCTTGCCTTTTGTGTTTGCCCTTATTCTTAATATGAGTGGGCACAGTTTGCTCTATACAGACATTGATGTTCTACTAACCAGTCATATACATGCTTTCTCTTGTCAATTCAAGACACACTACTTGCAATGAGTGTAAGACACAGTTTTTTGTTCTGTAATGTTGCCCTTTTTAAAATATGCATTTCAGCATATATTTATTTCCAAAAGCCTGCTGATTTTAGCTCCTGTTTTAGCCAAAATGCACAGTATGTATTAGCTCCTAACTACTGGATTTCAACTTTTCCCATGTGTACCCAGCAGGGTTTGTTATCTCAAAGTACTGCTTACTGAAGATTTGTAATTGAGATGTCCTGTAATATTTCTGCATGGTTTTAGATTTATGTATGAATGTATGTATGTATGTATTCATTCATTTGATAGTAAGTGTACAGGCAAGTTGTCCCTTTCAACATTAACCCAAGAGAGCAGCAACAATAAACAACCACAGGGAAAAAATAATTGCATACTAAAAGCAAAATGTATTTATGTCAATATCACAGTGCTCTGAACAACTGAGATTGAAGGCGTTTTGAGATAATTTTTGTATGGTTGTAAACTGCGTTATATTGCTTTAATTTATAACTATGCAACCAGTAGAAACAATTTTATGAAGTCAGCCATTAATTGGGCATGCTTATACTATGTGCAGTAACAGAGCAGTTAGTCAGAGGATCAAGGCATCCAGTAATATTGTATTATTTTTGACTTGTAACCTAAGATCCTTAATAGATGTTGTCACTGGACTTACATGAAAAGACATCTGAAGAAGATTCCTTGCTCACACAAGGCTGTGGAAAAAGGGAGCGGCCAGGTAGCCTGGAAAAGTTTCAGATGTAGGGCTAAGTCCTCCCAGCCTTGGTAGTGAAGGTGATGAAGAGAGAACTTCCAGTTCTAGATCAAGAGGGTCAAAGGGCAAAGGGAAGGGGGCACAAATAACAGATTGAAGGGACTAACTAGTCTCTGGGCCTCTAAAATAATTCTTCATAGAAAGGGTGGTGGACTTATTGAATGGATTACTGGAATGACTGGGAAAGAAGTAATCCAGAAATGCATTCAAGAGCACATGTAAAGTGCCAAACCACAAAAACACATTTTATTTTTTTATTTTTATTTTTTTTAGTTGAAGGTCAAACCCTTATATATGTGTGTGTGTGTGTATATACATATATATATATATATATATATATATATATATATATATATATATATATATATAGTATGTGTGTGTACTCATACACACACACACACACACACACACACACACACACACACACACACACACACGCACACACACGCACACACTTACTCCAAGATCACACAAACTTGGAGAAGAGGGGAAGGTGGGGAAGATGTAACATTCATCTTCTTGCTCTTCTCCAAGTCTAACCATCATTCCACCATGATAAGATACCAGCAATCTGTCACTGACATTCTGAATATCAGTCAACCAGCCAACAACATATAGTGGGGCTCCTAGAAGAAAGTAGGAATAGATGTGAGACAGAGCATTAAATGCATTTAAAGCACATACTAAACAAGTTGTCTTTTCTAACATCAAGCAATTAAAGTGTAATATACTTTCGTGTTTTACTTTAGTAGGCATACAAGACCCCCTTAATTAGGTCTGAGATATGAAAATGTATTTTATTTATTTATTTACATTTGTTTATCAGGTAGTGTCCGACTGGGCTAGTAGCCCATTTTCAGTGGAGACCCGGGGAGAAAAGCTCCAAAAACAAGGCAAAGAAAAATACAGAAATTATAATAGTAAGATCTGAGTAATACCATATATAATTATATGTTAAAAGTAAAACTAGCAAATTAGTACAAATAAGGAACAATTTAGAAACATAAACTACAGATTAAGTGAAACTACAAATTAAAGGGATAGAGGCTCATTTATAAATACAGTTATACCTTCAAGTGGCCAAAATGGGTAACATCAATAAACTCACCTTGGTCATCTTGATGGGGTGAGTAAAATATAACTTGGTTTAAGAGAACAATAAAACTGCCAAAAAAGATTATGAAAGGGTTGGAGGTTGACATAAATGGTTAAGGTGTTTATATTCCAGACACAAGGTACAGGGTTTGATGTCTCACCTTTAAAGGGAAAGTGGATAGGATTAAAATGGCCTACAGGGGCAGCTACTCTAGAACTTACCCATGAAGTCTTATAAGTCACTGAATTCCATGAAGTCATACAGCTGAGGCATCAGTTCTTTGATGAAAGTCCTTTTGCCTATGGGACTTCTACATTCAGTTTTGTTTATGTTTGTTGTTGTTTGTCTTTCGGCTTTTCCCGGTTAGGGGTTGCCACAGTGGAACTCTTGTCCGCTAATGATTGGCAGTAGATTTTCATGAACGCCGAGGTGCCAGCTCAACGTTCAACCTTCAACGAAGGCACAACCATTTCCGCATGTCTTTCGAAGGCCCATCCAACCGCTGGGAGGACATGCAGACTACACACAGAAGGCACTCGGTCCACTCCAGCCGAGAATCGAATGGGAGAACCTCTTGCTGTGAGGCAACAACTCTATGCACCAGGATGTGAACTAATATGCTGTAATGAACCCCAGTTTTAAGATGTCAGCGTGCACACAACTCCTAATGCTTTCAGTGCTGCATTTAATATCCATCTTCAAAAAAAACAAAAAGTTAGGATATTACATCTGCAGTGTTTTATCTCTTTCCTTAGCCCTCTTCTTTAGATAGGTTACAGCTGTCCCCATTCTGTTCTAGTCCTTTTTCTTATGTAAATACCTTTAACTTACATATTATATTACGTAATTAAGTTAATACATTGTAGGATACTTTTGAATATATATTTTATCAAAACTCACCCTTCTTTAAACGTATGCTTCTCTGATTTCTACAGTTGTACAACAAATTAATCTAGTAAATGGAAGCATCTGAAAACTTACAGAAAATGTTATTTCTAGCTTTAGTTGTAGCTTCTGTTTTGTATCGGAGAAAATATTTTTATCATTTATCTTAATTATCATCTCTTTCTTAAAATGTGCTTTCTATTTTTTATCTCTTTTCTGCCTGTGAGATCATAAGTTTCATTTGCCTGCAAGTTTCTTTCTATAAATTGGCCTAAGACAAAAATTTTGGGTAAGAAAAAATTTCTGTCTTTTTCTTCATCACTATGGTGACATGTTGTAGCAGTCATAACATTTAAAACGGTAAAAATAGAAGCTGACAAAAATAGAAAAGTCAGTGTGAGGATACCAATTCAAAGTCAATTCAGAGGATACACGACCATAAACACTGTAGAACACTCAGACTACTGCATCACTACTCCTCCCAAAAGAGAAGCACTGTTTCCATGCACTGCCTGCTGACCCTCTGGTGTTAGATTGGGATGAAAGCAGAGATTCAAATGGTGACAGTCATGTATTTCAAGTGACTGCTGAAATACATATATATAGCATGCCTACTTACTCTTCGATCCTTACCCCCAAAAGCAACCAGCTGTATATATGCCTGATGTTTGATTGTGAGGAAAGCGAAAATAAATAATGATTGCAGTAATGTATTCTACTTTGCTGCTACCAGGCAGTACGCTGCTCCTACAGGAGCTAAAGTAACTTTCTTTGTATACCTCTGAGGTCTGTTAGAAAAGTAAAGGAAATGATGACCACACAATCCCCAGCACCCACATAACCTATGGTAAATGTCTGTACACAAACATCTGAGCAGGGATGTTTTAGAATGTTTGTGGTTGAGGACAGAGGCTATTATCAGTTTTATACTAACAGGATCATATCATATAACTCCATCCAGGCTAAAGAGTGCAATCTGAAAATGAAAGCATTTTTTTCTCCTCATTTTTCCTCAACCAAAAACAGCTTTTTTTGGGGTCCCCACAGTCAAGGATGATTAAGGGAGCCCCCTGTATCTATTTATACAGTCTAGGGACTAGAGGCCACCCGATAACTAGAAGATCTAAGTGTCTGAATGCCTATAACATACATTATGCCTTACTTTTGAAATATAATCACTTGTTAGCTACATTTTTTATTGATACCCAGAAGAATAACACGTGTGTTCCGGCATTATTGGATGTGTGCATTGATAAAAATCAGTGATATTCTACACACGCACACATGCACACACACACACACACACACACACACACACACACACACACACACACACACACACACACACACACATCACAGCAATGTTAATTTTGTACTTATTTCAGCAAGTATATTGTACAACACTAGTACTGCTACACAAGATCAGTGACTGCTGTTTAGCAGTCATCAAACAGCAACAGGGATAAGACAATTTTATTTACCTCAGTAAGTAGTAAATTAATACCTATCACTATCCCTGATTTCACAGATATTCCTGATTTTGTCTTATAATGTTATTCTGTCACACTAAATCAAGTAATCAGAGTTTTACACTTATTGTCTAAAAAATGCATGTTGATGCAAATGTGTTATTCTATTAACTTTTTCAAAGTGACGTAGAGTAATATATAAAATGTGCTCCTCATTTTGAGACTTTATTATGCTATTATTTTTATCACTGAACAGAATTCTTCAGCAAAGACATTGAGAGTTATAGTATCAGTTGTTCTGCCAGTATGTATAAAAACCCTGAAAAGAAACCATCCCTGAAGATTAGAAGCATCAGCTCTTCTTAAACTCCACAGTTTGCAATGAGATCGGGTCACCCTGGGCTGCTGATCTCTAGTGCTTACTTTGCTTATGTTCATTACAACTTGTCCTAACAGGGTCATATTTCAGTCCTGTTCATGTTAAAGAGTGTAATTGAAAATTAATAAATTTTTCTCCTTATTTTTCCCCAACCAACAGCAGCTTTGTGGGCCCCACGCAGTCAATGAGGATTAAGGCTCCTGCAGCCACAGTTATTGCAGGTACCTAAACTGGCTATGTTGTTAATTTTAGTGATGAGGATGTCCACCAACAGGGCTTAACTAGGCTGGAGCATTATATCATTGGTAAAATATTTAATGAAATTGTAAAGTTTGTTACTTGACAAAATATTGTTACTATAACTAAAGATCTTTGAATTTTGAAGGAGATAAATATGAGTTATTGTTACTTACCTAGTTTAAGTATACAAGCTTGCTGTACTAGCTTTTGTTGGTTTGACAGACATGTTACAAAATATCAAGATAACATAAGTTGCAGTGGTTGGGGGCCCCTGAACTGAGGGCCCCAGCGACCGCAGGGTTCGCTGGTGCCTAAAACCGGCTATGCCTTCAAGTGGCCAAAATAGGTAACATCAATAAACTCACCTTGGTCATCTTGATGGGGTGAGTAAAATATAACTTGGTTTAAGAGAACAATAAAACTGCCAAAAAAGATTATGAAAGGGTTGGAGGTTGACATAAATGGTTAAGGTATTTATATTACAGACACAAGGTACAGGGTTTGATGTCTCACCTTTAAAGGGAAAGTGGATAGGATTAAAATGGCCTACAGGGGCAGCTACTCTAGAACTTACCCATGAAGTCTTATAAGTCACTGAATTCCATGAAGTCATACAGCTGAGGCATCAGTTCTTTGATGAAAGTCCTTTTGCCTATGGGACTTCTACATTCAGTTTTGTTTATGTTTGTTGTTGTTTGTCTTTCGGTTTTTCCCGGTTAGGGGTCGCCACAGTGAAACTCTGGTCTGCTAATGATTGGCAGTAGATTTTCATGAACGCCGAGGTGCCAGCTCAAAGTTCAACCTTCAACGAAGGCACACCCATTTACGCATGTCTTTCGAACGCCCATCCAACCGCGGGGAGGACATGCAGACTCCACACAGAAGGCACTCCCCACACTCCAGCCGAGAATCGAATGGGAGAACCTCTTGCTGTGAGGCAACAACGCTACCGCTGCACCACCGCGGATGTGCACTCCTTATGCTGTAATGAACCCCAGTTTTAAGATGTCAGCGTGCACACAACTCCTAATGCTTTCAGTGCTGCATTTTAATATCCATCTTTCAAAAAGCTAGTCAACAACTGAAGTTAGGATATTACATCTGCAGTGTTTTTTCTCTTTCCTTAGCCCTCTTCTTTAGATAGTTACAGCTGTGTCCATTCTGTTCTAGTCCTTAACTGGCCTCGTCTTATGAAAATCAGTAAATAAATAAAATAAATAATTGCTGTTAACAAGTTGCTGCTGAAATACATAACTACATATTATATGTAATTAAGTTAATACATTGTAGGATACTTTTGATGTGATATATATTTTATCAAAACTCACCCTTCTTTAAACGTATGCTTCTCTGATTTCTACAGTTGTACAACAAATTAATCTAGTAAATGGAAGAAATATGTGCTACATCTGAAAACTTACATTAAGAAAATGTGTTATTTCTTAGTTAAGCCTTCAGTAGTTGTAGTCCTGTTTGCTTCATTTGTATCGGAGAAAATATTTTATCATTTATCTTAATTATCATCTCTTTCTTAAAATGTGCTTTTCTATTTTTATCTCTTTTCTGTCTCGTTCCTTCCTGTGAGATCACTTGTTAAGTTTCATTTGCCTGCAAGTTTCTTTCTGTAAATTCTGCGCTCATTTTTAAGACAGCTATTTTTTTTTTGTTTTCTGTCAAGTTTTCTTCATCACTATGGTGACTGTTGTAGCAGTCATAACATTTTTTTAAATGTTATTCCATGCTTCCTCTCCACTAGGACTGTGTAGTAAATTATTCCAGTTAGTGTTATCCACTGGCACCAAGTTGGTCTAAAATAGGCTACATATTGTGATCTTTGTTATGCTGATATCATTTGCACTGTTGGTAAAACAATACTTGTATTCTGAATCCTGTCTTCACGTCTCAACTCTCCAAGAGTTTCTAGAAAATCCTCATTGGCAACTGTTTGTTCTGTTATCTGATATGGCTGATTCTGTGTCCTGATTTAACATTATTTCTAATGTTGTAGTGTATACTTACAGCCAATTTACTCTCCATTGTCGTGAGTTCCTCAAAGCATTAAGAGTTCAGTGTCAGACTTCACCATAGAGGTACTATGACCTGGAGACAGTGGACTGAAGTGTTGTAGCCCCAGATACTCCAAGACCTTCCGTGCCTACTGTATGTGTGATGTATAGTGTGCCTGCAGAAAAGTCTTAGTTTCCAGTAGTGCCTGCATCTGAAATGTGGCAGAGTGCTAGAAACCAGTGTTGTGGCATGTGTTCAGGATTCACACTTATGATTCCCAGTACCTTTTTTGCCAAAAGCTTTCAAAACTGAGATCACGATAAACCCAAAATGTAAACTGTTTGCATTTGAGCTCTCAGACTCTGTGATTTTGAGAAAAGGAAATAACTATTTTCTCTAAGGGATTGTGACCTTGAAATTATTAAGTAATGCTAATTGAGTATAGATAGGGGCTTGCCCCCCTTCTTAAAAAATAATTGTACTTAAGCATTTTTGAGTTGCACAATATTTAGCATTATGGCAGCCCAGAATTTTAGTTGTGCTTTTTGAAGCTCTGGGCAGAACTTCATGAGTATTTTAATTGGAAATAGTATGAATTTATTACTATTTTCTGCTTAAATGGCTAAAAATAGGGTCAAATTAAATGACAAATTTTATATGATTATGTTAATGAATTAATCTAGTTCTTAGCATTTTTCATTGAGAAGTCTGATCATAACTATTTCTTTTCAGCACAATTTGTGTGTGGTAGCTTTCATTTCGTAGTTTCAGAGCACACTGTATTTGTTTAGACATAAAAGGAGATTTTACAGAGTCTTGTGAAATCTTTATTTGCACCATACCTCATATTTCCTTTACTTCTTCATTTTACTCACCACTCACATCTCTGGCACTATTACATCATTTCATGTGAAATGTAGTAAAACGTTGTACTTTGGAAGAGTAGATGTTTCTGTGGTTAGATGTGTGTGGCAAGAAGCAGTTAATAGTTTAAGATCTTGAGTGCATGGGAATAAGGGAAAATTATGTATTCTGCAGGGAAGCAATGAAAACTATCACTAAGGTTTGTTTTTCTTTTGATTAATGTAAGTGGGCAGATGCTGTTTCAATTGTGAATTAATAAGAATGTTTAAAAAAGATCTCCTGAGTGCATATGTTTTATGTCCAGATTAAAAATGCAAGTCAAGTTTCACATTGATTACTTCACCAGTTTGTCAAATACTTGAAAGAGCAACATAATTATTTAGTTAGGCGAGTACTTAGGATAGGAAAATATATTTTTTATAACCACCGAATTACTTTGAGTACAGCAGCGAGTTGCCACGGTATCATTTCCACATTCTGATAGGAACTGCTGATAAATGAGTTGGGGGCAGAATCTGGGAAGCATCCTTCAAATGCATCCCATTTCCGAAATGTTATTGTAGGTAGAGCACAGTTTCCTCATTTTTTTGTTATATGTCATACTGAAATGGATGACATCATGCACAGCTTCTAGGATGACAAGAAGATTAACATGACCTGGAATAAACTATGAAATCCTCAGCAGATAAAATGTAGTGAAAACACAAAGCACATGATTCGCCACTGTTTGCTAAACATAAAGCAAAATCACATCTGCATACAGTTGTGTAATTTTGATAGCTGTTCTCTCTCTAATCAAATGTTATGTGGTAAGAAAATGGACTAGGAGACAAAGCCTGAACATTAAGGACTAGAGAAATCATATGTTGGCATAATGGAGTCCATTAAACCATCATCAAAATTTGTCAGCCTTAATAGGAAGTATATAAACAGGTAGTCTGCAGTCACTGTCATCTGTAAGTTGGCTTTATAAACTAATCATTTTATTTTTAAAACGATGTGCGTATGTCTGTCAGTCAGTTTTGTAAATAAAGTATTTGTTTCTCGGAAAATTTTAATACAATACTTTGGTATTAAAAAATGAGTGATACACACACCATGTGGCTAATTGTTAGCTTGTGTCTCAGTTAGGAAGCAGAACATCCTGTTTCACAAGTTTTATGATGTCTTCTTTTTTTAACGTTCTGATGATGGTACCGCCCCTCACTTATCACTGTCTGTGGGGAATTTGATCCCAAGCTGTAAACCTTCAACTGTTTCAGTTATAAAGCATATTTTAATGTTCAAGGAAGCAGGTTTTAATTTTAGGTTATTGCCCAGTCTGATGTCCTCACTATATTATTGCATACACCAAAGCCTTAATCTTCTATTTTGATTCTTGCCACAGTGACCTGTATGTTATATTAAGCAATGTAGTATGACTTTATCAACAGTGTGTACTTTTTATGGCTGGAAATAGTATGTTTGTGGTTTATTATAATGTGCAATACATTTCCAGCTTATTGGATCCATTGTTATTCTAGCAAAGAACCCATATATAATATTTGCAAAACAGATGATACTGATATTCTTACATTTTGGCCTTGCAACCTTCCTAAATCAGTATGAGGCATTTTAAATGCTTAAAATAATGCATATTTGATTAGTGATATCAACAAGCTGTTAGGGGTGTTTATCAGTCATGTCTGCACAAGAAAGTAAGACTTATAGCTTATATCTACACTTGTTATGTTTTATATAACTACACACTATGTACTCTGTCTTGTTCTCATTTAAATGTTACAAATAGATGTTACATATCAAAGTTTGAAGTTAGGATCTCTGAGTTAGTGATTTTTTACATAATTAAACAATAGTTACTGTTTCTTTTGCTCATTTTTTAAATGCTAAAAATTATTATTGAATGTTTGAAGTTAAGTATGAAGTTCAAACAACACTTTAGAGCCCAAACAACTAAATGTTTATTTTATTTATTTATTTATTGACATTTGGTGACTGGGAAAATCTGGAACCCATTTTCAGCAGAGGCCCAGGTACAAAATCTCCAAAAATTACAGACCTTTACACATTTATACAATACAGAATTGAGTTGCTAACAGTATTTGTACATAAGTAACTTTAAATGTTATTGATTCAATACAGTACTAGAACAAACAATAGTAAAACATAAAGACAGAGTATCAGTAGTTATTGCTATTATTTTTAAGTAGAAGGACACCAAAATTAAACGGTTCTGTATTAAAAGACCAAAGAGGTATTTCAGCGAACACCTGTTGGTCGACAAGTAATGAGCGAACACACTAAAGCGCGAACGCTCAAAACAATGTTTTTTTGCCTGAGAAAGAAACCGCTAGCACAAATACACACACACACTTTAAAACATAACAGTGTGGGGGTCTTTGCCCCCCACACCCCCCAACATGGGGGGCTGTGCCCCCCCACCTTCCCTAACTAAATATACCAACTCCGAGATCGCACTACAGTCAGGAAAGGGATGAACACATGAGGATGGTGAAGCGATTTCTTTCCCATGGAAAGAAATCACTGTTTTGAGCGTTCATGCTTTAGTGTGTTCGCTCATTACGTGTCGACCAAGAGGTGTTCGCTGAAACACCTCTTTGGTCTTTTAATATAGACCCAATTAAACATATGAAGGTAGAGTATAGTAAATTAAACATATAGTGGTATAATTTTTTATGTTAAGGATAGTAAAGATAGAAAATAAAAAAATATCTAAAATAGTGTTGTGTGGAAAAGTGGTTAACAAGATAGATGTAACGTGTAGTGTAGAAGTCATCAGTTGCAGGTGATTTATTTAGAAGAAGTAATAACAATAACGATACATAAATAATTTACTTAGATAATGCCTTAACAGCAGGCAGGTAGAGAGAATGAAGGTATAAGAGGGGAGTTCAGTAGAAGTGGGAGATAGAGTGGCTGCTGTTGTTGAAGTGGTGTCCACATCTTTATATCACATTTTCGTTTGGATAGTCTGGGTAATCAGAGCCCTTGTTGTTTGTCTCAGTGATCTTGATAAATCTGTTAGAATGGTGTTACTTATGGTATGTATCCCTATTTGTGTTTGCTTATATTCATTGTATCATGTAACCTAATTCTTTCAAGTTGAAATTATATTGGGGGGGTGAGCCTCCCCTTGACCAGGTAGTTTGGCTTTCTCTCCAGACCAGGACCATAACAATCCATCCCTTTTTGTTCCCAGTTGTGGAGCTGTTAGACTTCTGCGTCCTTCCTCAGTAGCTGTTTGCTTCATGATGAATAGTTTGGAGCTTTTCTTTTCTCCCACCATACTGACTTTATTAGTTTAGGCTGAGTGGACAAAGGGGAGTAGCCTGAATGGGTGTCCCACCCTGTGACCATAGGCAGCCACACCTGTTTTGGGCATTTCCTACTGAGCTTCACTAAAGTGATGCTTAGCATATTGCCCACCCTGGGTAGGCTCACCTATCCTTTCTGCCAGCACCATCACGCGCCAACGCTCCTACTCAAACTTGGGTCACATTGGCCATATTCATTGGGTTATCCCTCTATGTTGCCATCACAAGCATATTTTTTTGGCAAATCTAATACTTTTTTAACTAAATATGAGATCTGGTTTCATGTAACACCTGGGCAATGTGTAACAAACAAACAAAGCATGTTAAAAATGAGGGCATTTTGCTTTCAAAGTAAAGTAGTAACTCGTACTTGAAGATTTTTAGATTAGAGGCAGAGCAGATGTGTTTGTGTGTGTGTGTGTGTGTGTGTGTGTGTGTGTGTGTGTGTGTGTGTGTGTGTGTGTGTGTGTGTGTGTGTGCTGTGGGGATTTGTGGCTTTCCTTTGAACAGGATTTTCCTACAAGTGGTCATTTTAAGTAGATGTTTTGTGAGAAGAATAAACAGTGAACTCTCAAATGCTAGAACATTTCAAAGTGCATACAGATGTTAACACAGTAGTTTTTCAAGCTGAGAAATTTAAAGATGAAAGAAATTGTGCCTTAAATTAAATACTGTTTGGCCATTATTTCTGCTAGGAACTAAGGTCTTAGGCATTGCATATTTTTCTGCAATTTACGCAATTCAAGCTGCAATAGTTGCACTTGTTCACACAAAGAAAATTGCATTTTTTGGGAAACGTTCTATTTCCCTGAATGTCACATGCTGACACCACATGATTGTGCTGCCCTGTGGAGTGGAACAAGAATTGAACAAAATTGTTTACAAAGATTTAACACTTATCTAGCCCCTCTCATATTTGCTCATATGTGAAGCAAAGCAAAAGACTGGAAATCACCACAGCTCATGTGCCACAACTTCAATTTTTAATAAGGATGTTGTCATTTGGTAACCTTTATTCACATAAATGAATATAATTAAGAATAATTCACCACTGATGACTTTTCAGTTTCCTTGTACTAGTTCCTGATTTTATGACATTTTCAGGCATGGAGTGTCCTGATGAAGCATTACTGACTGGGTAGTAATCCATTGGGCTTCACCA